>NC_083361.1:73585907-73888937 GCF_030254825.1 Meriones unguiculatus | reverse complement strand
TTAAATTCAAAATTAAAGGGACTCATTCCCCTCTCCCTAGATTAAAATATTATACCAGTGATATCGGGAAGCTCTCCAAGAAACAGATTAAATAGCTCAAATGCCCAAGATCCAGCTAGCCACAATTTTTAATGTGTAGACACGCAAGTTTCTTCATCGTGATTTTGCTGAGAAAAGACAGAATGGAACAGCTAAACTTGATCTCAGATAATAATGTGCCCTACTTTGGCTCTTTTCTACAGAGAAATGAATGGGAATAAAACACACACACATCCCTGTTTCCCACTGTCTCCATATCCAGTGTCTCTGTATTCTACCAAAGGTGTACCACATGCAGTCTTTGAACCTAGTCAAAGTGTCCTTACAAAAGAGTATCTAGTGGGCTAGTGGGTCCCTTCTATTAAGATCACTGTTTTAGATTACTATTAAAATTACGAAGTACTAGCATATGTCTGCAGTAACTCATATGGTGTTTAGGATGCCATGCTCTTTACTCATTGGATGCTATAATCTAAAAGGAATGTTTCAAAGGTTTTATTAAAATTAACAGTCACAAAACAAAAAGAAAAAAAAAGTCTCCTGGAAAAGAAAATATGACTCCTACCTTAGGGAAACATGGCACTCATAACCCCCAGTGCCACAGCCCTGACAAATACAGAAAAGCCAGGTGGAATTCAGAGGCTGTGGTAGAGAGCACCCAGAAACGTCACAAAAATAGAGCAGGTGTGAGGCAGATGGTTCCTTTCTAACCAGGTGTCTTCACATTAAACTTTCAGGCACATGTTCTTTAGCTAGCACTGCCAAAAAGCTCTATAAATTGAGAGAAAATTTTACAAGTTGGGACAAAAGTAGAGCTGGTTGATGATGCCCAAGACTACAGTGCTACAAAAGGGCACATAAGCTGTCCTGCGAAAGCCAGCTTTTAATATAGCATGAGTTACTTTGCATAACATGGATATTGTGCTAGGCAATTAAATGTGCTTGAATGTTGCTTTTCTATTTCACTTGTATTACTGGGGAACAACATTTACCAGTTGTCTCAGGGTTCCTATTGCTTGCAATAAAAGTTGGAGAGGAAAGGTTTTATTAGGCTTACACTTCCACGTTGTATTCCGTCACTGAAGGGAGCCAGGGTGGTGACTCAAATAAGGCAGGAAGCTGGAGGTTCCCAGATTCCACGTAGGGGTACTGCCTACTGACTAGCTCTCCATGGCTTGGTGATCATGATTTCTCATTGCAGGCAGGATCACCAGCCCAGAGGTAGTAACTCCCACAGTGAGCAAGGCCCTCCCCCCGTCAACCACTAATTAAGAAAATGCTCTACTAGCTTGCATACAGCCTGATCTTATGGACACATTTTCAGAAATCAAGCTTTTCTACTCTCTGATTACCATGCTAAGTTGACATAAAATTTGTCACTACATAAAGTCCCGCATCGCTGTAGGCTTCTGGGGGATATGGGAATGACTAACTCGGAGAAATGAAGACTGACCATTGGCCAACTCCTTTAGACAGGCAGGACTTCCAGTGGAGGGAGGAGGACACCAACCCACCCAAAGAATCTTTGACCCAAAATTTACCCTGCACAAGGTGTGCAGGGATAAAGATGGAGAAGAGATTGAAGGAAGGGCCAAACAGTGCCTGGCCCAACTTGAGACCTAACCCATGGGAAAGAACCAGCCCCTGGCACTATTATGTCTACACTGCTATGCTTGCAGACAGGAGACGAGCATAACTGTCCTCTGACAGGCTCTACCCAGTAGCCAATTGAAACAGATTCAGAGACCCACAGCCAAACATCAGGCGGAGCTCAGGGAGTTTTGTAGAAGCAGTAGGGGAAGGATAGAGGGACCTGTTGGGGACAAGAACTCCACAAGAAGACTAACCAAAGGCCATGGGGATTTATAGAGACTTAATCCTAGCCAAAGAGCATGCATGGCCTGGACCTAGTTTCCCTAAAGATATGTAGCTGATGAGCACCATGGTCTTCATGAGGGTCCCCTAGCAATTAGTGGGGGGTGCCTCTGACAGGGACTCTGATGCCCACTTTTGGATCACTTTCCCCTAGCTGGACTGTGTTGTGGGTCTCAGTGGAAGGGGATGTAACTTGATATGTTGTTACAAGTTGGTGGAGGATACCTTTTTCTAAGGAGAAGGGGAGAGGAGGAAACGAGAAGAAGGTGAGAAGGCTGAACAGGGAGGAGAGAAAGAAGAGGGTTGGGAAAAGGATGTAAAGTGAATAAATTAGCAAATTTTTAAAAAGACCCTATGTCAAGCATTAATGACATGTTCTCATGGGATCGTTATGAGGTGGACATTAACTAATTTCCAAAAGTTACAGCTGAAGAATCTAAGAGACAAGACTTCGAGTAACTCGAAGTTATTTGAACTGTTAATAGTTCTTCTTTTCATAGAACTATTAATCTGAAGACCTATATAATAAACCTAACTTGTTAAATACCAAAGATTGCAAGAAACCACTTTGCTACCATACTTCAGTCCATTAAATAATATTAGTCACATTTATTAATATGTGAGTTTACTTTATATTGCCTGGTAGAATTTTTGGATCCAATGAATGCTGTTCCTGAAGTTATATCTGAAGATGTATTAGGAAGATTTTATTAACCACTCTCTTTGACATCCATTACTTGCATTCAGACTTTTAGTTTTCTACTCACAGTCAATACTTCTTTGTAGATATATTTTATTACCACTACTGCACTAAAATCTTTTCCATATTTCTCCTAGTTATTTGTAAACATCCAACTTTTTAACCTTAAACTTGAAATAGTAGTATGTGTGTTTATCAGAAATAATATATCTTTCATTGGAAGAATCATTCCAATTAGTTCATTGCCCTATTTCTCTATTTTGTCAGTCACCTATTTCTCTATTTTGAAACTACAAAGTAACCCTTGCTTGCTCCCATTCTTTCAACCCTGCATTTCTCTAAGTTTATTTCAATAATTTTTTTATATAATAGGAGCTGGGGTAATGTTCTTAAATTACCAATAATTTAAGTAGAATGGTGGCTTCTTTTTTTCTCAAACCTAATATCTTTTTTTCCTTGTTCAACAAACTCTTTTAAAAGTTTTTATTTGAATTTCTTTGCATACAATATATTTTGATTATGTTTCCCCTCCCCAGGTAGTCTTAATTCCCTACCAACCCAACTTTATCCACCTTTATATATATATATATATGTCTATCTACCTATCTATTTAATCTATTTATCTTTCATCTTTTTTATCTCTCTTCCTTTCTCTCTTTCTCAACACCCCAACCAAAAACCTAACAATACATAAAAATAATTTCAGATCAAGCTTTTAAAAGATGGTTTCAGACTATATCATTTTGCCATCTAACATATTTAACAAATGCCCATTATAACGAGATTCCTTGAGTCAAGCCCTACTATGCTGTGAGCTCAGAGAATTTCCGATTTTCATTCTCAGATATTTGCTTCAAGATGCTTCTGCCCTGATGGAATATGTTTGTATTTGATGGCCAAAATAAGTCTCATATTTTCCCAACTTCATTCTTTTTGTTTGGTTTTCTGGGCTGAGGATAAAATCCTTGTCCTCAATACTCCCTCTGACAGTCCAATCAAACTCAGTATTCATTAAGTAACGATCTTCCCAGATGCAAGTTTTCTCTTCCTTCTGATTAGTGACAGCTTTTTAGTTGTGTGTGTGTGTGTGTTTGTATTGATGTGCTCATGTGTATTTACATGCATGTGTGAGTGTAGGTGCACTGACACCTGTATGTACGTGTTCATAGAAGCCAGAATCAATATGTGTGTCTTTGTCAATCAGTTTTTCACATTATATTTTATTGCAGGATCTGTCATCACACCTGGAGCTTGCCAGATAAGCTGGACTGGCTACCTAGCGAGCAACACGTATTGCAGCTCATGCAATGAGATTACAAGTGGCCTTGATTTCTAGTTGGATACTAAAGATCAAACCCAGGTCTTCATGCTTATTTATTAAACATTTTACTGACTGAACCTCATCACCAGACCCAATACTTCAATGACTCTTTACATCCTGTAAGTTTTGTATTTAAAATAACTGCAGATGAATTAAAAAAAAATATCAGAAGGAAAATACC
The DNA here is from genome assembly GCF_030254825.1 of Meriones unguiculatus. NCBI lineage: Eukaryota > Metazoa > Chordata > Mammalia > Rodentia > Muridae > Meriones > Meriones unguiculatus. Next base: position 73,884,821 of record NC_083361.1, on the reverse strand, counting down.
AACTAGTCTATTAATTTTGTCATGTTGTTTTTAAAATTAGCTCATGATCTTGCTTAATGGACTTTTGAGAAAGATAACTGATAAAAACAGTTAGCACTTATCTTTATCAACCTTAAATTTAATAAACATTCTGGATTCATTTCAATAATTCATTAAATGAAAATAAATCACGTTCCATTCAGGAACTATTTAGTATCTGTTCTGATAATCATGAAGTCTCTGACTAATCTGTACAATATTTTGAAAGCAACAGCTTAAATATCATGGATATGTTCCAAAAGGCAGTAAATTGTGAGTCACTGGGGAGTTGCCATGGTAACAGATTGATCCTATAATTCTAGTAATCACTTTCCTTGTTGACTAGCATTTACCCATCTTGACAAAATCCTGGCAATTGTTATCCTGGGAAAAGCGGGAAGATAGCAAGTCCTGGTCATTAGTAGCTGCTATGACAACCCTCAAATATCTTTATCTTTTTTTTCCCTTTTTTTAAAAATTTTTCATCAATTACACTTTATTCATTCTGCATCCCCCCATAAGCCCCTCCCTCCTCCCCTCCCAATCCCACCCTCCCTCCTCCCTCTGCTTGCATGCCACTCCCTAAGTCCACTAATAGGGGAGGTTCTCCTCTCCTTTCTGATCTTAGTCTGTCAGTTCACATCAAAAGTGGCTGCATTGTCCTCTACTATGGCCTGGTAAGGCTGCTCCCCCCCAGAGGGAGGTGATCAAAGAGCAGGCCAATCAGATTATGTCAGAGGCAGTCCCTCTTCACATTACTATGTAACCCAATTGGACTCTGAACTGCCCTGGGCTACATCTGTGCAGGGGTTCTGGGTTATCTCCATGAATAGTCCTTGGTTGGAGTATGAGTCTCTGGGAAGTTCCCTGTGTTCAAATTTTCTTGTTCTGTTGCTCTCCTTGTGGAGACCCTGTCCTCTCCAGCTCTTACTATCTTAACACAATATAGAGTATCACTTGCTCTCATAACAGTCTGAGTCCAACTGTGAAGCTCTTCTGAGTCTTCTAAGTGACTAAAAGAACTACACTTCTATCACATGACCTTAGCTTTCCTGAATGCTTATTTTCAGTCATTTCAGAATGTAGGTGGGAATGTGAGTCTAGAATCTCTTGTGAGTTTTTAGGTATTATATCTATAAATGGTACACATCACTTCACAACATATTCTGTTGGCCAATAGTTATGTATTGCCAAATATGCTTGAAAATTATGCTGTCTCATTGAATTAGAAAAAAAAATGAATGAGTTTATGGATCATCTATTCCATCTTGGACTCACCACCACTCTAATACATGAAGAAATTTGATATTTGTATCTGTGAGATGTTCTTCTGAGTGAAGTACACCAAAAAGATATTTCCATTAGTTTTAACTAATTCTTGAAAGATAAATCTTTAAAAAATTCTTGAAAGATAAAATTCATTCAAATAATAACCAGATCTTACTGTTTCCCACTTCTTTCATAAGATTCCCTGTACTCTGCCCAAAGGTTGGCCATAAGTCTCAGCATCTGCTTTGATAGTCTGCAGGGCAGAGCCTTTCAGAGGTCCTGTGTGCCAGGCTCCTGATTTGTTCCCTCTTTTCTCCTTCTTCTGATGTCCATCCTCTTTTCCTTTCTGGATAGGGATTGAGCATTTTAGCAACTAAGACCTGGAGAGAACGGGAACTCCATAAGGAGAGCAACAGAACCAAAAAATCTGAGCACAGGGGTCTTTCCTGAGACTCATACTCCAACTAAGGACCATGCATGGAGATAACCTAGGACCCCACGGCAGTTCAGTGTCCAAGTGGGTTCCATACTAATGGAAACAGGGACTGTCTCTGACATGAACTGATTGGCCTGCTCTTTAATCACCTCTCCCTGAGAGGGGAGCAGCCTTACCAGGCCACAGAAGAAGACAATGCTGTCACTCCTGATGAGATCTAATTGACTAGGATCAGAAGGAAGGAAAAGAAGACCTCCCCTATCAGTGGACTTGGGGAAGGGCATGCATTTAGAGGGTAGAGGAACTCAGTGGCTGGCTCTTTGATCACCCCCCCCCCGGGGGGAGCAGCCTTATCAGGCCACAGAAGAAGACAATGCAGCCACTCCTGATGAGACCTAATTGACTTGGATCAGAAGGAAGGAAAAGAAGACCTCCCCTATCAGTGGACTTGGGGAGGAGCATTTGTGCAGAGGGGGGAGGAAGGGAGGGATTGGGACAGGAGGAGAGAGGGAACCACAGGGAGGGATACAAAGTGCAATTAATAAAGAATTAAAAAAAAATAAGCAGATCATCTTTAATGCCTTTCCAAAGGGAAGCTTGCTTAAAGATATCCAACAACTTTGTATTGATTCTCAGACATTTCAGCTATGCATCAATCATCCATAAGGTTTCCACTTTGTCTCCATTTATTTGTTTTCTCCTGTTACTTCTATCAGTCTAGACCTTTCATGTCTCTGAACATGATAGATAAATATAAAAACTCCATGAAAGGTAGGGTGACTTGTGGACTAGAATTTTATTATTACCAACTGTGATAAAAGTCAAGTTCTTTTCATAATGAACTCTTTCTCGAAGTTCATAGTGAACTTTTATCTGTATTTTCATTTTTCTCACACACTATTGTCCTATATCCCCTGATCTTTCTAGATTCACTTCACACTCACAATCCATTTCCATTGTTCTCAGATACACAGATGTGCAGTTATTTCTCCTAATAGAAATGTTTTTTAGGTGTACAGATTTTGTTAGTTTATCCCACATTATAGGTCTAGTACCCACTTATAAGTGAGTGTATACCTTGTGTGTCTTTCTGCTTCTGGGATACCTCACTCAGGATGATCTTTTCTAGATCCCACAATTTTCCTGAAAATTTCATGATTTCCTTGTTTTTAATTGCTGGGTAGTATTCCATTGTGTAAATATACCACAATTTCTGTATCCATTCCTCTATTGATGGACATCTGGGTTATTTCCAGGTCCTGGCTATAATGAATAAAGCTGCTACGAACATGGTTGAACAAATGTCCTTGTTGTGTACTTGAGCATATTTTGGATGTATGCCTAGAAGTGGTATAGCTGGATCTCAAGGAAGCACTATCCCTAATTGTCTGAGAAAGCACCAGAATGATTTCAAGGGTGGTTGTACAAGTTCACATTCCCACCAGTAGTGGTGGAGGGTTCTCCTTCTCCATAACCTCTCCAGTATGTGTTGGCACTTGAATTTTTTATCTTAGCCATTCTGATGGATATAAGGTGATATCTCAGGGTCATTTTGATTTGCATCTCCCTGATGGCTAAGGACACTGAGCATTTCTTTAAGTGTTTTTCTGCCATTCTGTATTCCTCTATAGATAATTATCTGTTTAGCTCCCAGGGTAAGAGGATCAATCCTCACTTAGAAAGACAAAGGGGAAGGACAGTGGAAGAAGGAGAAAACAAGTAACAGGACAGGAGCCTACCACTGAGGGCCTCTGAAAGACTCTACCTAACAGTGTATCAAAGCAGATGCTGAGACTCATAACCAAACTTTAGGCAGAGTGCAGGGAATCATATGAAAGAAGAGGTAGTTAGTAAGACCTGGAGAGGACAGGAAATCCACAAGGAGAGCAACAGAACCAAAATATCTGGACTTAGGGGTATTTTCTGAGACTGATAATCTAACCACGGTACATTCATCGATATAACCTAGAACCCCTGCTCAGATGTAGCCCATGGCAGCTCAGTGTCCAGTGGGTTCCCTAGTAAGGGGAAGAGGACTGTCTCTGACATGAACTCAGTGTCTGTCTCTTTAATCTTTCCTCCCACTCCTGAGGGAGGAGCTGCCTTGCCAGGACACAGAGGATGACATTGCAGCCAGTCCTGAGGAGGCCTGATAAGCTAGAGTCCAATGGAAGGGGAGGTGGAGCCTCCATCGGTGGACATGGAGATGGACGTGGGAGGAGATGAGGGAGGGAGGGTGAGATTCAGAGGGAAAGAGAGAGGGGGTTACACCTGGGATGCAAAGCGAATAAAATGTAATTAATGCAAAAAAATAAAAATTTAATTAAAAAAAAAGAAACGTTCATGACTATTGCCTTAAAATGCTTGACCACTGACAGAATCTGTGGAAAGTGGAAAGTGAAATGTAATAAAAGTGATCTCAAAACAGACCAGAAACAATCCTAAAACAAAATGACAAAGAGGTATCTGCTAAAGCCCTTCTTTTCATAAAATCCTGCCTTCTTAGTTCTCTGGAGTAATAGTCAGATACAACATACAATATCCACAAGGCTCTATGACAACTCAACTTTTGTTACTTTATTTGCACCACTCTTTACTGTTTTCACACATTTTATTCTCTTATACTGGTCTCCAAATATTGCCTAAAAGTATGATGACTGTCCACCTCTTCAGACAATATTTCTGTGATCTCTTTCTTCTGGAGTGTTTTCCTTGTGGACACCAGCATCATTCAATCATCTGTACTTGATGTAAATCTCTCAGTAAATTCATAGTTGACTACTCTATTAGAATTGCATCCTTTCAACATTTTAAATTCCATTTCTGGGTTTTATGTGTCTCTTATGGTAATCTAATATTTCTCTGAACAAGAATACATATTCTGTGATTATAATTGTATTTATCTATTTTGTTTAGTGCTATGAACTTTGACATCTAGGGAAAATGAGTGCCAAAAAACAGACACTCCATTATCTACTTTCTGAAGGCATATATAACTTTCTTGTTTTAATACTTTTTATTTCTTTGTATCTTTGAATTTAGATACTTTGATGTCACATAGCAGATCATACATGCCTTTGGATTCCACCTCTGATTTTCCCGATGTTGTAAAACTCAATTATCATTTATTAATGCAAATTATATTTTGAAAAAGTCAAGCTTTTTACCATGATCTTCTCGGTGATCCTGTCTTTGATAGAAGGTTGTCCTGTTATTTTAGTGCTGTGTCACAGCGGTAGGGGACAACAGCTCCTTTATTTAGTAACCATCTGGTCTGGTAGCCAGTTCTCTACAATTTTTAAAGGTTGTGGCACTTGCAATTACTAAGATGTTAAAACAGTAGGCTAATCATGTAGGCTGTGCAAAGGACAAGCCCACATACTTGCCATGGTTTTATGGGTAAACACATTTATAGAAACTAGTGCAAGCAAACAAATATTAAATTTATATGTAGCTCCCTCTATGGGCTCAAGGACTGGCACATCTTACAAATGTCCTTCACTGTATTACTTATATTACTATCAAGAACAAGTCCTTGAAAAGGCTGTTGTTGTCTTTTTTTGTAGTGTTATATTCTGTAATGTTATATAGGTTGTAATTCTCTGTAGCCTTTGTGAATCTAAATCTAAGGTTTTTATATATTACATTCCTTGTATACGTAACAGATTCAACTATCAGTGCTATCTAGATGATTTAAAACATATATTGGATTAAAATCTCAGTCCTTAGACACATGTTTACCTGGATGGAGGTTCATGTTTAACTCAATGACTTTATTGGGAAATTTTTTTGAATAATTTTAATGATGAATATTTATCAAGGAAAATCACATGTATCAAACACCAGGATAGATACTTGGATAATTGCTCCCATTTCTTTAAAACTTGTTTTGAGATAAGAATTCTACCAGATTGTTTTTCTTAGAATGTTATTATCTGAGACTTTAGAGAGAAGTCTCTTGCCTGGTATTAAGTGTCACACTTGGTTCATTTTATTTGACCTTTATAATTTTGTTCTGAAAATTTAAGAGCTTTTTCTTTCAGATAATCACTTCCATTCAAAAGTCTATGGTTTTTTTTTTCTGTCATGTTTTCAATTTGAGAGACGCCCAAGTGTTCTGAACAATAGCTAGAACACAAATGAGTAGTTTTAAAAGTAAGTAAATGATGCAATTCTGACCTGGACCATCAGGTCATTCTTCCTTGGCAGGGCCCTAAGTGGGAAGTGGCCAGGAGATGAGAAAATAAAGACAGAACCTGACAGGTGTGGTCAGGTGGTCTTGCCTAAAAACTATGTTTTATGTTTAACAAGCTTACTAAGAAGTACAGCTTCTTATATACTGTTTTCAGGAGAGAAATGAGACAAAGTCAGCAGAAAGTATCAACAATGGGACAAAGTCAGGGGGAAGCTAAATTAAACAATGTTATCTTAGGGGACCACAGGTTTTGTCAAGAACATTACAGACATGGCACACAATGGCCTTGGGACGAATATCCACATTCCTGTAGAGAGGACAAGCTGGATTCTCAATATCAGAAGCCACAGATTCCCCAACGTTGTAATTACTGGTTCTTCCAAGCACTTTCCTGGTTTTAGACAAAACAAAACAAAATAAAAACAAACAAACAAAAACCCCTGCATTCCTTCTCCATACTATAGGGTGTCAGGGAAAGACTTGGATAAGGTCAACCTCAAAAAAATTCTGATAAATGAATAATAATTGACATGGTCTAACTAACTCAATTATCTGAAACCCTTATGAGACACATTTATTAGAAAGAATGTAGACTATAACTGGAAATTCACTGTAAGAGAAACATAAACATTTCTAGCTCCTAGAAAGCTTTTGACTATGTAACTAAAGATGCAGTGGATACAGTAAATACTTCTGTGTGGATGACATGAGGCTGACACTACTGTTTTCTGTATTAAGTGATTCTGTGTGCCAAAGTAACTGTAGTGGTAGTGTAGTGTAGTGTAGTTTTGTTGTCTTTAAATGTAAATAATTATCGCTACTATTTGTATTTTTAGTATCATTGACTCATATAACAATGTCAAAACCTATTATTTCAGTAATTCTTTAAATGAACTTTTAATTTACTAAGCACACAGCTTGTGTATGAGCATATGCCAAGGTACTCAAGTTCATGAAATGATGCTAATCACATTGATACCTAAAATGAGCCAGACACAGAAGGAGTTATTAAATTAGTTGCAACATGCAAGCAAATAAGTTGTTGATTTAGTCCCAGAAAACTTGCAAAGAAACTCAACTTGTCTGCCTGCTGTGACTCACATGGTTTCAATCTTCAAACTGGGAGGTTCTGTTATTGTTGTAATACTATTTGGGTCTAAGAAAAATAAAGTGATATTTGTTTCACCATGGTTATTGGATATTTGCTATAGATACAAAGTATCTAGGAACTGGGAAAAGTAAAGATAAACAAGGAGCTCTTCTGAAAAATGTAGACATCTATAGAATGACTATAAAATCTTTACATGCTGATCAAAAGATAAAAAACTTTGTGTTGATAAAAGAAAACAGGAAATAATTCTGGAGACTGCTGCTGCTTTTGTGTGGATGTTGATGAGCCCATTGTTCCCCATTTAATAAACGAGTCTCTGTGTGGCAAAAATAGCTACATCAGCAACTTCCAGTCCAAAAGGTGAGTATCCATTCCCAAAGGTAGCATAAACACAAATGACTACATGTATGAAATGCTTATGTATGAAATGGATAGATGTTTATTCTGAATTGAGGAAATGCTGAGAAATAAAGTAAAGTTTATAAATAAGGAAAGACATCATGTAACACAGTTGCAAATAATGGTGTATGCAAGGAGAGCATTTATTTACACTGTTGGATTAGAAATTATGTTCATATATGATAGTGCCAGAGGTGATCCATGCTGATTTTTGAGTTATTATATTATAAAACGCAGCAAAAAGTAAAGAAAGTAGAATGGGAAATAAATGTTTTCAGTGAGAAGAAAATATGATAGTGATTAGAAAGTGTCAAAAATAAGCTCAGCAGAAGAGTCAGTGACACCACAAGAAAACCTACATAATCCACTAATCTGGACCAACTGGGACCTACAGAAACTGAACCACCAATCAGGGAGCGTGCATGGAATGGACCTAAGCCTTCTGTACATATATAACAATTTTGCAGCTTGGTCTTCATTTGGGACTCCTAACAGCAGGAGCAAGGGCTATCTCTGATTCTTTTGCCTGGCTTTGGGATCCTTTCCCCCTAATTGGCTGTGTCTTCTACTCTCAATAGGAGAAGATACTCCTAGTCTTCCTGCAACTGGATATGGCACGCTGGTTGATATCTATGGGAGACCTCCCCTATTTTGAAGAGAAAAGGAAGAGGGAGTGGAAGGCATGGGGAGGGTATTGGTGAGGAGAACTGAGGGGAGAAGAGGAGAGAAAACTGCAGTGGAAATGTAAATTAATTAATTAATTTTAAAAAGTAAGATGGTATTTAATTCTAGGCATGTTGCCTCTATACCCAACATAAAATCAGATATTTTTTAAAATCAATTTTAGGTAGAAAAATAAACTCATATGTTAATAGAAGAATTGACAGCTGGCATTCTCCTAACAATAGGTAAAAATCTGAAAATATAATACTTATCCACAATACTTTCATTGTCATTTCTGCTCTAAGACCTAGAGTAAATGTAATATGGAAGCCAAAATAGATAGATAGATGATAGATAGACAGGTAAATGGATAGATAGATAAGTGAATAAATAAATTCACTTGACTACAAGTTTATATGAAAATAAAAGAAGAAGAAATGAGCTCAGGAGATGTGAGTGCAGCAATGCTCCCTCTTGGCCACTCTGCCAAAGTACAGAACAGCAACAGGAGAGAAGTCTATGCTCCTCAAATCTCTGGAGAGGAAAGGGGTGTGCCATTTCAAAAGTGAATGGAAATATAAAAATACAGCCTGAGCTCACGGTAGCTGGTGCCATCCCTGGCAAGGTAGGTGGTCCTGTGTTGTGCAAGCACTCAGGCTGACCAAACCAATAAGCAGCATTCTTCCATGGTCTTTTTGTCAGTCCCTGACTCTAGGTCACTGTGTTGATTTTCTTTCCTGACTTCCTTTGAGGAAGGACTGTGATACAGAGGAAGATGCTAAATAAATCCTTTCTTCTCAAGTTGCTTATGGCTTTGGTGTTTTATCACAGCAGTACGGACTTTGGGTCACTCACCTTATCTCCCCACTATCTGAATAAGAACCAATAGAAGGTGTCTAAGTACTTGTTTTGTCAAATAATGATAAAGTAAGTACAAACTATCACTTCCTGTCTACATCGTCTCATGAAAAGAATGAACTGATAGCAAAACGCTGGATGGATATGACCTAAGAGAAAGGTTGCTTTATGAACTCGCTATTTTCCTTATTTTGGTGCAGGAAAGTGAAAACTTGTCTGTGGCCTGGAACTGGAGTTACGATGACAAAGGCTGACACACGATACCATGCTCATAGGATGAATGAAAGTAGCAGTATCAGCAACTGCGGCATTAGTTTTTTCGCCAGTTCGTGTCTTTGACTAAAGTGGGATAAGTCATTCTCCACGAATTCCTTATCGATTTTAACAAAGCATTGGTGAAAACGACTTACATATCAATATTAGCTATGCCTGGTTATTAAAATCAAGAAATGATTGTAGGATGTGCTATTCATAACTAAATCCTTTGCCTAAGCCTTATATCAGTTATGCCATTGACAACGAAATTGTAGTTTGTTCTTTTTTTTTTTCAACAGTAGTAGCTTACTTCTGAAATGCTAAAATTTTGAAAACAGGAGGGAGCCTTCCACATCATAACACCCTTATAACTAAAGCAATAACTTGTCACATTGTTGAACTCTTGTAAGGACTTGTTTAATGACTGAAAAATCATTGTGATGGGATTATGTTTCCTAAGACATAATTATACTTATAAAACTTTCTGTTTCTGTTTCGGGTTTATTTATGGTAGTAGGAAATAGACCTGCTCTCTGACCTTTATTTATTCTTTAGATAGATGTTCTGTTCCCTAACTGATGATGATGATGATAGAAATGCACAGAACAGTGTCCCTGCCTTCAGAAATGTCAAGAGTAGTTTCAATCTGGAACTAGTTCATGTGTTGCTTCCAACACAGGGCCTTACAGAAACACACGACTTCTTAAAGGCTATAAATAGTGGTAATTTAATTATTTTAAATCTCAATAGAGTAAACACTTGCTCAGATATGTTTTTGTTAGTGAGAATAAAACCTGTTTATCACCATTAAGTGGCAATACCCACGCTATTTATGTACAAGTTCTCCTCACTGACAGTCGATAGTCTCTATCCCCTTGACACAATTCACACAGATTGGAGCCTTAGCCTTCCCCATTTTAAATGAAACGATAAATCGGCTTACTGTTGCATGTCTTGTTGTACTTGCTGTTCTCCTGTGCAAACGCTTCCAGCCGGCACTGAAAACGATGCTGCCAAAATTCTTGAAACCAAGGGTTTCTGAGGTTTGTTTCTGGTCGGAGTTTTAGATAATAATCATCAAACCACTTGACATCAGGAGACTGGAGTTTGATTGTAATTCCACCAACAGCTTCTCGCTGATACCCGTCTGTCACGTCATACCTGTCAGCCCAGCCATCACTGGGGAAACAAACAAAAACAATTCCCTCAGCTTAGAGCAGAAATATTCCAGGGAAATGAATCTTTCTGGTTGTTAATTGTAAAACAGCTACTTTAAGCCTCATGAAGACCACGCATTGTATGCCAGAGGTGACTGTTACCTACCAAGCTGTAAGAAGCAAAAAACAAAGGCACTGCCATGATGGAAAATCTGGATTTCAGATGCCAGAAGGCAATTGTAGAGGAGAAGCTAGTATTTTTTTTAAAGGAATTATACAGATTGTAAAACACAGTGCAATTTTACCATGAATAATTTTTTGTATATTTAATAAATGAATCAAATTAACTTTAAGCACATCTTCCATTTACATTATAATAATCATTAGAAGAATAACAAAACTAGCAGTAAAAGATTGGTAAATAATTTTAAAACATATGCAATATTTATTAAAGCACACTATGACATGATATTATTATTCACATAAAACATAAAAATGATCCTCCCATGCCCCTCCAATAGTCCACTGAAAGAGGAGGTTCCCTGCCATCTGACCCTAGCCTCTCAGGATTGGGAGCATTTGAGGAAGGAGGTTACAGCGGGGATACAAAGTGAATAAATTGTAATAAATTTAAAAATAAATAAAAAATAAAAATAAAAAATTAGTATGCAAAAATGATAAGGGTTAAAGTATTTTGCAAGTAGTCATCCTGTTAAATGTTGATTTCTCAAAGTCTGAAACTAAAATATTTAGACTTCTGTGCCTATGTTCCTTCCTACCCTATGAAATTTCTCAAATACATTTAACGTATATACTAAAATCATGTATTTGTATGACTTCAAGAAATCACACTTTGACTCTCATGGGATAATCATACTTCAATCTGTATACCTAAGGAAGCTAATCAAGAAGGAGGACCCTGGGTAAGATACTCAATCTTCATTCAGAAAGGCAAATGGGACAGACATCAGAAGAGGGAGAAAACTGGGAACAGGACAGGAGCCTATCATAGAGGGCCTCTGAAAGACTCTATCCAGCAGGGATCAAAACATATGCTGAGATTCATAGCCAAACTTTTTTCAGAGTTCAGGGAATCTTATGAAAGAAGGGGGAGATAGAAAGACTTGAAGTGGACAGGAGTTCCACAAGGAGAGCCACAGAACCAAAAATATCTGGGCACAGGGGTCTTCTGTGAGAATGATACCCCAAACAAAGACCATGCATGGAGATAACCTAGAACCCCTGCACAGAAGTAGCCCATGGCAGCTCAGTGTCCAAGAGGGTTCCTCAGTAATAGAAACAGGGATTGTCTGTGACATGAAATTATGGGCTGGCTTTTTGATCACCTCTCCCTGAGAGGGGAGAAGCCTTACCAGTCCACAGAGGAAGACAATGAAGCCAGTACTGATGGGACTTGATAGACTAGGATCATATGGAAGGGGAGGAGGACCTCCCTTATCATTGGACTGGGGAAGGGGCATAGGAGAAGAAGAGGGAGGAAGGGTGGGTTTGGGAGGGGATGGGGGATGGAACTACAGCTGGGATACCAAGTGAATGAATTGTAATTAATAAAAGTAACATAAAAAATTAAAAAAAGAGAACACACAAAATGAGGAAAAGTATTCTAAGCTTATGTAGAAAATAAAGGAAACACAATATTGGAAATAAAATACAAGAAAAGACATTTAAATTAAATAGTTTGTCCTGCAACAGCTAGAAGAGTTATCTTTGATTTCCACTGGATCACAGAGCTGGCACTGGTCTTCTGCACCAAGTGATGCTGTCCTTTCTTAATGACACGGAAGTTCCTTATATTCTGCAATATGTCCTCCAATGAAACGTTTACAATTTAAGAAACTAACATTAAGGAATCAAAGAAGTAATGTGGGGGGGAACAGAGGGGAAAAGCAGAGTGGTTCCTGCTGAATGCAATGCAGGAAGATGTTTGAATTTGAGCAGCTGCTGGAGGACACTGATTTAAATTATTACCCATTGTTTACCTCATCTGCATTGTTTTCTACTGAATAAATGTTTTTGCCCAATACAGTAATTTGACTATAAAACCAGTAGTGGCAAAATATTAGGTAAGAAATTAAAATATTTTAAAATGAATGAATAGGGATTGATCATCTTACCCCATGTCCACTCAATTGATTATCGAGTCTACTGAGCGCATCTGAAAGACTCTAACTAGCAGTGTTTTCAAAGCAAAGACTCATGACCAAACCTTTGGCAGAGTACAGGGAATCATAAGAAAGAAGGGAATTAGTCTGATGGGGAAAGGATAGGAGCTCCACAAGGACCAAATATATCTGGGCACAGGGTCTTTTCTGAGACTGACATTCAACCAAGGACCATGTATGGATATAACCTAGAACCTCCACTCAGATGTAGCCTGTGGTAGCTCAGTAACCAATTGGTTTCCCAAAGTGAGGGGCACAGGGACTATTTCTAACAGGAACTCAATGACTGGCTCTTTGGTCTCCCCACCCCCGAAGGGAGGAGCAGTCCTGTTAGGCCACAGAGGAGAGCTTTGCAGCCAGTCCTGAAGATACCTGATAAAACAGGATCAGATGAATGGGGAGGAGGTCCCCCCTATCAGTGGACTTGGAAAGGGGCACGGTGGAGATGAGGGAGGGAGGGAGGGACTGGGAGGGAATGAGGGATCGGGACATGGCTGGGATACAGAGTTAACAAAATGTAACTGATAAAAAAAAAATTAAAAAAAAAGACAAATTAATGCTAAAAAAAATGAATGAATAGGTTAAAGTATGATATGCTATATCAATTCTGATTTAAATATTGATAATTAGAATTTGTTGCAAAGGTTATAAATTACAGTTAGTGTATGACAGAACATGATGACCTGAGATATTTTCCAAGGCAAAAGAGTGGAGTGGGAGAAAAAGAAATAAGCAAACAAAATGAGCCAATTCTTCTCCTGAGGCTCTTTAAATGATATCTCTTATTAAAAGTTATCTATGGAGTAATTAAAAAAATAACTTTGTGGCAGTTTAAGGAACAAGAAGAAAAGTAGAGAATTTTGTCCCAATGTTGAATCTGGATACTTCACACATTATCTTCTCTCGAGGTTCTAATTTTCAGCTGCAACAGATTTTATTTAAAGCTGACAAGTTGAAGTGAAGTGGGCTTGTTTGCCTCTTTCCCTCCCTCCGTTGTCGCTGATAGGACAGTGTGGGTATCACTGGCACCCAGGAGCTGCATGGGTGAGCTGCAAGCAGGACAGGGAGCTCTGTCTGTCAAGCGAAGTCCCAGCCTTCCTGGGTATGTCAATGCAAATTGTTCCTTTGGTTAATGTTAGCTCACTCTTATGTAACAGTATGATTATGAATGTTATATAAAAGTGTGAGATGATAATAGGTTCAATTTACTCTTCACAATCCATTCATTGAATTTAATGGAGTTTGCAAAAAAAGCTGGTTTTGATAAACTCTCTTGTGGATAATGTTTCCATAGATAAAAAGTATTTGGATTCAAGAATGTTAATTTGCTCATCTTTGAGTTTGTTCCTTCACTCTTTGTTTCTCTCAGGCATAAATCTCTAACTATTTAGGAAAAATGATGTGTTGTTGTTAGCCTTGCTGGCTCATGCTGTAAGCTTAAAATTATTTTGATCCAGATATTCCCAATTTATAGTAAAAAAACAAAAACAAAAGAACACTGAGTTTGCGTAGAAACATAACATTCTCAATAATCAAACAGGGTTATTATTATTATTTTTTTAATTTGTTAAGAATGTTTGCCAGGGGGAGTATCCTTACCAGGCACAGAGGAAGACAATGCAACTAGTCCTGATGAGACCTGATAGGCTAGGGTCAGATGGAAGGGGAGGAGGACTTCTCCTATCAGGAGACTTGGAGAGGAGCATGAGAGGAGAAGAGGGAGGGGGCTACAGCTGGGATACAAAGTGAAAAAATTAATTAATTAATATAAAAATTAATTAATATACAAAAATTAAAATAAAAATAAAAAAGAATGTTTGCCAGGTAAGGTCCAAGAAAGAATATTTTATCCTGAAAAGGTGCTATGTGCACTAGTTATTGCTTAAGCTTTTTACAAATTAGCTTTCAGATTTGTCTAAAATGACAGCATTCAAAACAAAGAATACAAGGAATCTAAAAAATAAAATACATGTTAAGAAAAACTAAAATTTACCTTTCTACCAATTAGTGGTGTCCATTGCTTTGATAGAATGGTCTTCAACAGGTTGGTAATACACTAACACTTAGATATGTATTTTAGCATTGCCAGGGAAGAGGGAGAAAAACCTAAGGAAAGACAGGTGTGGTAGTGCATACCTGTAAACCCAGCAGAGGCAGAGGCAGGAGGATTGTTGTGAGTTTGAGGGCAGACTGGTCTTCAAAGAGAGTCCAGAACAGCCAAGGCTACAAATAGAAATCTTATCTTAAAAAAACCAAACCAACCAAAGAAAGCGGCACTTTTTCCAGATTTATTACATGTTGTATCCATCAATCTGTCCATCTAATTTCCTTTTCTCCTCACTAGTGGGCATTTTCCCTCATCATTTATAATCCATTGCCTTTTGCTTCCCCAATTTTTGAAATATACAGATTTTTAATTTTTATGATTCTCTATTTACAAATCCTGGACTGGGGTATAGTTCAGCAGCAGAGTACTTGACTAGTAGCCCAAAGGTTTGAGCCTCAGCCTTCCCACAATATATTTGTAAGTATAAGTATGTTCTACACTTTAGTTACAATACTATTATTGTTGATTTACTTTGGAGTCATCCACAAGTCTGGACAGAAAAAGAAAAGCAGAGTGCCCTGACATGATATTCCCATTTGAGGTTGAACAAGATGTCTGTTCTAACACATGCAAGTCTCTTTTTCATAATGTATTTGTTATGCCAGGATCACGAGATCCTCAGAGACCACCAGGACACAACTTGATGCAAAAGCAAGAGAGCTTTATTACAAGAGTGATCAAACTCCGGACCCAAGCCTACTGATGCAGCAGTAGAGAAGTGGGACTTCGAGCCCTGGGTGAACAGGGTTTTTAAAGGGAAAAACTGCCAGCAGGGGTTTCTATGACAGCAAGCAGGTGTGTTCATGCCTTGCCATTACGGGATTCGGTAAAAGTCAGAGGGGCGAGGTGATCTTCTAGCTGAAGTCTAATTCACAACGGTTATTCTTCTAAACTACATCCGTAATGTTGGGGAGAATTTTCCCAACAAGTTCTCATTGATAGTTGCCAGGGAGATTGTCTCTATTTTCTTTTTTCTTTTTTTTCAATGCAGTTTATTCAGGAACCTTGAACAATCCTCGGACCCTGGGGAAAGCCAGCCCACAGCTTAAATAGCCTCTGGGTAGCCAACCCAGGCATGCCACGTGGGCAATGCAGATAGGTCCACATACATGGAAGCAAGCCAGATCCTCAGCCTTAGCCAAATGTGGAATTGTTCGTGACAGAGAGCACTCACCATCGGGAAGGTGGAAGGCAGAAACCAGTTCCATCTTTAAGGCATAGCATTCCGCAGCTCTCTACAGTTCCCCCTTTTTGTTTTAGACGCATCAGGCAAGAGTAGGGAGATTGTCTCTATTTTCTATCAAGTATTTACTCTGTGATATTTCCTGGAGGCTGTTTCAAGGAGAGTTAACTTTGTTTTCAGCCAAGTGCACATTCTGTGATATTTCCTCATACTTGAGTTCAGCTCCTGGTCAAGATGGCTCCTCATTTCCAAATGGAGTCACACAGGCTAACTTGAATTCTTCATATTAAATTTCAGAATTTCCACATTTTTATAGGTTTTGTAGGTGAGTTTGAATTGTCACATGGCCCCTAAGGGGCTATCTAAGGATAGAGCTTATATGTAATATAGTGTTGCTAAGCATGAGGAAACTGCAATTTATATAGGATATGCATACATCACATGACTTGCTTTCAGGAATGGATAAAATACTGTACCCTGAAAAGGTTAAAATATGTATTAAGAAAAGATATCCCTAAACAGAAACCCTGATAAATCAAAGCTGTGTGGTGATTAGCTGTTGAAAATATTGTGACCAGAACCTTAGAAAAACTGAAATATGTGTTTCCTTATTTAAAAAGGTCAGTATTTGCTAATTAAGAATTTGCAGCATGTTTGTAGAACATCGCAGTAAATAATGAAGACTGACTCCACATACACTTTTAATTTATTACTGTTCTAGTGATGTTGCTAGCTTTGTTTTGCTTATAATAATAGAATAAATTGGTCGTTAGTGAGAAAAACTTTCTTTTTAAAATAATATTTTATTTATTATAATTTATTCACTTTGTATCCCAACTGTAGCCCTCTCCCTCAGCCCCTCCAAGTCCTGCCTTCCCTCCTTTATCTCCTCCCAAGCCCCTTCCCCAGTCCACTGATAGAGGAGCACCTCCTACCCTTCCATCTGACCCTAGTCTATCAGGTCTCATCAGGGGTGGCTGCATTGTCTTCCTCTGTGGCCTGTTAAGACTGTCCCTTCCCACTCAGGGTGAGCTGATCAAAGAGCTAGCCACTGATTTCATGTCAGAGACAGTTCCTGTTCCCCTTATTAGGGAGCCCATTTGGAGACTGAGCTGCCATGGGCTATATCTGTGCAGGGGTTCTAGGCTAGCTGCATGCATGGTCCTTGGTTGAAGTATCGGTGTCAGAAAATACCCCTGGGCCAAGATTTTTTGGTTCTGTTGTTCTCCTTTTGGAACTCTAGTCTCTTCCAGGTCTTTCTATCTCCTCTTTTCATGAGATTCCCTTCACTCTGCCCAAAGTTTGGCTATGAGTCTCATTATCCGCTTGCAGGGTAGAGTCTTTCAGATTCGCTCTGTGAAGGCTCCTGTCCTGTTCCCTGTTTTCTCCCTCTTCTGATGTCCATCCCCTTTGCCTTTCTGAATGAGGATTGAGCACCTTACCCAGGGTCCTCCTTCTTGCTTAGCTTCTTTAGGTGTACCGGTTTTAGTATGATTATCCTATATTATATGTTTA
Source organism: Meriones unguiculatus (assembly GCF_030254825.1). Taxonomy (NCBI): domain Eukaryota; kingdom Metazoa; phylum Chordata; class Mammalia; order Rodentia; family Muridae; genus Meriones; species Meriones unguiculatus. Next base: position 73,867,472 of record NC_083361.1, on the reverse strand, counting down.
ATATCCACTCATAACTGAGTATATACAATGTGTGTCTTTCTGCTTCTGGGATACCTCACTCAGAATTATCTTTTCTAGTTCCCACCATTTTCTTGCAAATTTCATGATTTCCTTGAGAAAAAGTTTAACTCACTAAGCACTGTTTAGCCAAATGAAAAATATCCATGCATATACACCTGTTCTCAAAACACCTCCCCAGTAGACATTTAAAAATCTTTATTGTCCAGTGCTGGCTGGAGCTTCCCAGACTAAATCAAGTTAGGCTCATTAATTAGTGTGAGGGACTGGCTCTCTACCATGGGGTGCGTCTCAGGTTGGGCCAATTATTGGCTGGACTTTCCTTAAATCTCTGTTCCTTCGTCGTTTCTGCACTTCTTATTGGCAGGGAAATAGTTAGGTCACAGGTTTTGTCTGTGGGTTCTTGTTCCCTCCTTCCAACTAGTCATACATGGCTAAGAGGTGGTCACTTCAGGCTTCATGCCCACATTCCCCATTATGAGTCTCAGCTAGAGTCATACCCATATCCTCCCAGAAGCCTATCCTTTTGCAGTCCTCCATCTTGACAAAGAGATGTACCTCCTAAGTTTCCTGTCTTGTCCCTGGCCCTCTCACCTCCCCCTCAGATGCTGGGAGTTGCAGTAACGCATGGGGCAGAGTTCCGGGGACCTGAGGAAGCAGTGGTGGAAAGATGGAAGGACCTGAACAGTACAGGAACATCACAAGAAGACCAACAGAGACAACTAAACCAGTCCCATGGTGGCTTTAAGAGAAGGAGACATCAACTAATGTGCATGATCTGGACCTAGGTCCCCTGCAAATATGTGACCTGTGGGTGGCTTGGTTTTCATGTGGGTCACCTGAGAAGCAGAAGGGGGGAGCACTGTTTCTAACATGGACTCTATTGCCTGCTTTTGGATCACTCCCCCTGGCAGGGCTGACTTGCCTGGCCTCCATGGATGAGGATATGCTCACTTCTGATGTGACTTGATGTGCTGTGGAGGGTTGATATTTATATAGTGATAGAATCAATGCTCTATTCCTTACAAACTGTTGATTTAGTACGATTTTTACATGCATCTTTTGTGCTAGTCCCTATATCCCAGGCCAAACCCAGCAGGAGTCCTGTACTCATTAGATGTGATCTGTCTGAATGGTCATCACCACTCTTGATTCACTCACATTTCTTCATTTTTCCTTTAGAATGAGTATTCTCTTTGGTTTTATCCAATCGACTCATAAATAGGCAGGCCATTAGATTTCAAGTCCATGAATCATCATTTAATAAAAATTACATTCCTGCCCTGCCTTCCCAACATTATTTCTTGACCAATTAGTATTCTTAATGTTTTCAAACCTGTAGATCTTACATTTGCAGTCTCTTGACGTATTTGTGCCAAAGGCTAATCACACATAATGGCTCAATAGTTGAACTCTCCAACTACAACTTATTTCTTTCCTAAAACTCAGTAGAATTCTTGGACAGTTTTTCACAGTGCTGCTATGAAAAACAACATAAATAAATCATCTCAAATACTGCTCAGAATAAAATACAATGCCAGAATAAAAATCTAGACAGCTGAGAGACTATTTCCAGAAGAAACAGTCATTAAAATCTGACCAAGATTTCCAAATCTGGGGATTTGGGAGAGCAAGGTAAAGTTCTAGACACACAGTTATTCTGGGCTCATTAGAACCAGTGTGCTCCTTGTCAGAATGATACCAGTTCTAATGACACTGACCTCCTACACCTAGCCTACTGGATACTGAGGCCGTTCTAGTTTCTTATATACATTGCACTGCAGCATTCCTAACAGTTTGCCTGTCCTATTTCTTCTGCATGCAATGCCATTCCTCAATCCCTCACATACTTCCTGATAATTAACCCAGTTCATTCATCAAAGAGACAGACTTAGCTTAAATGCCGTTGACCAAAACTTTGTTTGAGCTCTTCAGGAATTATCAGTGACCTCCCTTGCCTTTTTAAAATACCACTGCACTCATTCACTCATTTTCCAACCAATTATTATGTAAGTAATACACAAAATGTGGAGATGACATAGAGAGCAATAATGGCAGATTTCTCTTTCACATTTGTGATATTACAGCTCTATTAATGTTGAAATTATCACATGTCTGTATTTATTTATATATTTTTAAAGTATCCTACAAACTTGTGGGATATTTCTGTTTCTAATCTGATGGCTGACAAATATTAGTCATTCAATAAATGTTTAATATAATTAATCATTGGCCTGGGGAGACAGTTCACTTATATTAAACATGCCTACTAGGTGCTATGCTCTAGATTCAAATGTTACCACCCTTCTATTAGATTAATATAACTCAGTAGATAATAATGGTTTAAATGATGAGCATCAAGCATATAGAGTTCTTTTCCGGTGTCGTGTCCACTTACTTTTTAGATGATAAAACAATAACATGGTGTTTGTCTTACGAAATGTCTGAAAAAAAATGAGTGATATCTATCCACATGATCCACTTCTGTCTCTACCTGAAGCTATTAAAGTTAATGAGTACATTCATTAGGCTGCAACTCAACTTTAGTTTTCAGAATATGTTCACAACCCACAAAATTACTACATGGTACACACGTGTTGTAATTATACTGACAAATATTACAAATAGCCTTTTAAAAGACATTTTAGATTTTTTTTTAATTTTCTAATAGTGGAAGTTTACTGGTGGTTGGGCATTCTTACAATATTCCTACTTTCACCACTTGGGGGATGAAAAAAAAAATCGAGACCTCTAAACAAAATTGGGAAAGTAAGGAATGGTATAAAAATATTAAATACAACTTGTAGAAATACACACAAACAATAATAAATTATCTATTTATAATAAGAAACCAAGTGAAGAATTGTTGGGAAAAAGGTGAGATTATCAACCCAAAGCCAAGTCATCTCCAGAATTTGGAAGTCTTAACCATTTCCATTTCATTGGACTTACAATGTCCTATGGATAAGGGGACTTTACAAGTCCTATGAAATGGGAATGGTTGAGAATTCTCTTATAATGGATAAGAGAAGTGGATTGTAGGATCTATAGCACAGCAAACATGACAAAGAAACAAGTGTGGACAGGAAGCTTGCTAACTGTCTCAGATTAGATGGTTTCTATGGTGACTTTGCCCATTGCTATATGGGATCTACAGACAATATGTATTAATGTTAGCCTACAGCTGAAGACACTAAGGTTCTGACGCAACTTTCATAGTAGTGAGCAAATACCTGAAAATTAGAGGGCCAAGAAAGAAAACCAACTTTGTCTCACAGTTTGAAGGAAACAAAGCATGGCATGAGGTGTTGGGTCACACTGAGTCTGTAATCTGGAAGCAACAAGAAATAAATCCTGATGCTCAATCTTTCTCATTTTTATGCAGAATGGGATCCTAGCTCAGGGAATGTTGCTATTACATTTATTTTTTTCCTTCAAGTTAGACTCAATCTAGATACTTCCTCACAGACATACCTAGAAATTTGTCTCCTAGTCTTTCAAGTCAACAAGCATCATTAATCATCACAACCTTACCCTCACAGCTTCCCAATTCAGTTGCTTCTCATGTTTCATAGATTCCTCTCTGGCAAAAATATAAAAAACAAAAATGAGAAATATTTCTTTCAAGATCAAAGTTAAAGCATGAATTAGAATGTAGAGGAGTAAAGAGTTAAGGATATGTAGGCAGAGTTCTAGTATATTCCCTAATCATTTGTAAACATACACCTCTTTTCCATATTTAAACATTAATCTAAATACATGCTGCTTAAAGGGCATTTGAAGTTTTAACTAAGATTCCAAATTAACTCAAAGAGGAAGACTTTTCTGGATGTTTTTGGTTTGATCAGGTGAGCATTGAGAAGTGACCAGCTCATCAGGAAAAAAAAAAAAAAAAGAAAAAAAGAAAAAACAGTGGGCTTTGATAGTAAAGAGTTACAGATACTTTTTTTTTTTAATGAGAAAGGAGATACATGCAAAGAAATGCCACTAGCTTCCAAGAGTTGACAGCATCTCTGGCTAATAAATAGAAAGAAAGTAGAGATGCAAACTCTTATTCAAAAAGCAGTGAATTTAGCCTAAAATGGAATGTGCTTGAAAACAGATTTTTTCATAAAGTCTCCAGATAGTAGTGCAACTTGTATATCATTTAATTCTGGTCCCCACCCCACCCCCTTTTTAACAGTGTATAAAGAATGTAATATGCCAAGGCTTGATTCCTAATATTCATAGGGTACAAAATCATAGATGAATATTCATTGTCAGAGCTATTTTTCATTTCCTACCTCTATTCTAATTCCATTTTGTTGGAGAACTAACCTATAGATATTGGAAGAGATTTAATCTTTGGAGGTTTGAATAATAATTTTAGTGTGGACTGCCTTCAAACACATGAGAACAGAGAAATAACCAAAAGTAAGCGAACCTATTAAAATAAATGAAACAGGATCCTGATTTGGTTTTTGACTCTAGGTTGGCAGAAATTTTTCCTTTAGACTTGTCATCTTATCTCTCCAGACATGTGTTATCACTATGCTCTTTCTTACTGAGGAGAATCTGAGAAACGTACTTTTAAAAAGAATACTTTGTATATTATATAATCCGCATGTATTGCTCCTGTCAAATTACAACATTCTTGAGAAATGAGGGTATTGTGTAAAATAGGTATCAATTTAGCAACTAAAATAATTACATGAAATGTGGAAGTGCCTTGAAAAAAATCTATTATAACTCAGACACACACACAAGCACGGGCATGTGCACACAGTGATCACACACAAATTCTCAAATCATTTTATTCTTCAGTGGAAAGGACAATTGTCATAACCATTTCTTTTCTTGTAAAACTCCATCTCGGTGTTGTTTTAATACACTGGCAAAGTTGTTACAAATCTAATTATAAGAAAAAGGGGCATTAGAAAATGATTAAGACATTTTGATTTCTGTTTCAAATGGAGGATGGACTTTCATTAATTTCTAATAAACTCTGAAACAATTTTTCATTGCAAATTTTCTCATGACATGTACAAGAGCCAAGTTGCTACTGCCACATATTAAGATGATATGGTCTACAAAATAAATCCATATATAGAAGTTTAATAACAAATAGATACTGCATTTGAGACTAGCTTTCAGTAACAGTCCTTACTCAAATAGCCAGAAATAGTCAAGATCTATGCTAATAAAAGTTAGATGTCATATACCTAATAATTAACGCAAGCACAGGGAAAACATAAGTCACAGAGTAGAAACTGGACAGTTACTTTCATTTACAACAATAATAAATCAGATAAGCCCTCTTCAGAACACCTCTAGGTTGGTTGAATAGTTTTTTTTTTTAATACTTTTTATTTGTTTTGTTTTTAAATCTTTAAGTTAGTAAACTATCTACTAAACTGGAACTGTAAGTGAAGAGAAAGAAACTATGACAAAGTAAGAGTCTTTCCTTTGAGTTATGTTCAATACCACCAAATGCATTAAATGCTTAAGAAGTTGGGACAAAACAACTGGATTAATCATAAAAGCCTTTATTTTTTTCTTTATTGTTTTAAGTTTCTGGCTTCTATTAAACCCAAAATGTGACCACCAAATATCCAAGGGGGAGTCTGGAGATTTGAAACACATAACTCTTACTGTCTTATTCTTTGAAGCAGTGTTAATTTGAAGATATTTGTGAAGGATTCCAGAAGCAGACCTAAAAATAGTAAGTAAGCAGTATAAAAGATGAGCAGAGATTGAGGTAGCTAAAATGTTTTGAAACAAAACCACAGAAATAGATATATGGACCTCTAAGGGGGAAAAAGAATAGGAAACATTCTATGTGGTTTTGTAGTTGTTTGTTTGGTGTGTATGTGTGTATTTTTTTAACTTTTATTAGTTACACTTTATTCACTTTGTATCCCCCCATAAACTTCTCCCTCCTCTCCTCCTAATCCCACCTTCCCTCCCTCCTCTTCACGGTGCCCCTCCACTGATAGGGGAGGTTCTCCTCTCCTTCCTTCTGATCTTAGTCTATCAAATCTCATAAGGAGTAGTTGCATTGTCATCTTCTGTGGCCTGGTAAGGCTGCTACCCCCGCAGGGAGAGGTGATCAAAGAGCAGGCCAATCAGTTTATGAGTTTATGTCAGAGGCAGTCCCTCTTCCCATTACTATGGAACACACTTGGACACTGAACTGCCATGGGCTACATCTGTGCAGGAGTTCTAGGTTATCTCCATGCATGGTACTTGGTTGGAGTATGAGTCTCAGGAAAGACCCCTGTGTTCAAATTTTCTGGTTCTGTTGCTCTCCTTGTGGAGTTCCTGTCCTCACCAGATCTTAACATTTTCTTCTTATTTCATAAGATTCCATGCACTCTGCCCAATAGTTGGCCATAAGTCTCAGCATCTGCTTTGAGAGTCTGCATGGCAGAGCCTTTCAGAGGCCCTCTGTAGTAGGTTCCTAACTTGTTTCCTGTTTTTTTCTTCTTCTGATGTCCATCCTCTTTGCCTTTCGGGATGGGGATTGAGCATTTTAGGCACAGTCCTCCCTCTTGATCAGTTTCCTTAGATGTACAGATTTTAGTAGGCTCATCCTGAATTATACGTCTATATGAGTGAGTATATACCATGTGTGTCTTTCTGTTTCTGGGACAGCTCATTCAGGATGATCCTTTCCAGTTCTCACCATTTACCTGCAAATTTCATGATTTTCTTGTTTTTCATTGCTTAGTAATATTCCATTGTGTAGATGTACCACAATTTCTGTATCCATTCTTCAGTTGAAACGACCCTGAGATTTCACCTTACACCCATCAGAATGGCCAAGATCAAAATCTCAAGTGACAAGACATGCTGGAGAGGTTGTGGAGAAAGGGGAACCCTCCTTCCCTGCTGGCGAGAATGTAAACTTGTACAACCATTCTGGAAATCAATCTGGCACATTCTCAGACAACTAGGAATAACACTTCCTCAAGATCCAGCCAAACTACTCCTAGGCATATATCCAAAAGAGGCTCAAGTACACAATAAGGACATTTGCTCAACCATGTTTGTAGCAGCTTTATTTCTAATAGCCAGAAGCTGGAAACAGCCCAGATGCCCCTCAACTGAAGTATGTGTGTATTATTAAAAGCTATAACTTCATGGTAACAAAATTGGGGCATCTTATTAAATGCTCCCATTATTTACTTAGATTTTTTAAAATAATTTTTATTTTTTAATATTAATCACAGGTTATTTACTTTGTATCCCAGTCATAGCCCCTTCCCTCATTCCCTCCCAATCCCACCCTTCCTCCCTCATCTCCTCCCTGCCCCTTTCCAAGTCCACTGATAGGGGATGTCTTCCTCCCCTTCCATCTGACCCTAGCTTATCAGGTATCTTCAGGACTGGCTACAATGTCCTCCTCTGTGGCCTAGCAAGGCTGCTCCTCCCTTGGGGTTGGAGGATGAGGTCAAAGAGCCAACTATTGCGTTCATGTCAGAAATAGTCCCTGTTCCCCTTACTAGGGTACCCACTTGGATAATGAGCAACCATGGGCTACATCTGAGCAGGGGTTCTAGGTTATATCCATACATGGCCCTTGGTTGGAGAAACAGTTTCATAAAAGACCCCTGTGCCCTGATATATTTGGTCCTTGTGGAGCCCCTGTCCTCTCCAGGTCATACTTACTCCTCCTTCTTTCATATGATTTCCTGCACTCTGCTGAAGGCTTGGTTATGAGTCTCAGCATCTGCGTTGATACACTGCTCACTTAGATTTAATAATCTGATCTAACTACCATGGATAAACCACCCAAGCTCTCTGGAGGAGCACATGAGTTGCATCATACAAATCACTACTGGGAATTTTCATCACACTATCCACCATTCGGCAACACTTGGGCCGGGTTAAAATCAACAGAACTAACGACTGAAAGCTGGTGTAATGAGCAATGGAATCTATCACAGCAAGCATTGGAATTATTAGCTTTAAATTTAAAAATAACATGGTAAACACATTTTAGACTGAATGACACCCAAGTCTAAGAATTTAGCTCACAGCAATACTATGTGCAAAAGAGGACAGTATTTTAAAAAGTTAAATACCTGTGAATTAACATTAAGAGCTCAGAGCCTGGGAGGATGGATTTGTGGTTGAAGTGGTTACTGTACAGTAAAGGAAGATCTGAGTTTGGATCCCAAGCACTCTCATGAAGGCTGAATGTGAGAGCAGCTGTATCTCCAGCACAGGGAGGACAGACATAAAGGAATCTCCCGCTGCTAACTGGCAGTTTACTAATATTACATAGGAAAAATTCAAACTCAAAAAGAATACCATGAAAAAATGTTTGCAATAATTTTGAAGAAATTTAGAAAGAATCATGACTTCGGAGAAATACAATAAAATGAAATAAATCAAATTAAAATAATTTCAATTTATTCGGTTGGTCTGGGTCATATGACTTAATGGATAAAAGAGCCATTGTCAAGAATCCTGACAACAGAATTTGATACCTGGAGCTTATATCAAACAGCCAGATGTCATAGTAATAATGTCAAATAGTTTTCTAAAATCACTTTAGAAAACTATGAATCTGCCATTAATGAATATTAGTTCTCCACATTTAATCCTTTTGTTGTCACTCTTTTCTTTTTTTAAATTTACTAATTTAATTTTTTAATTTACTTATTAAATTTAATTTAATTCTGGTTGGTGTATAGTACTTATACTTTAGTTATACTTGTCTAGTGATTAAAGTTGAGCAGTTATTAAGATTGATTTGTTACTTGAAATAATATTTTAAGGAATTAAAGAGTTTAATTTTTGTCAGCTTTTTTCTGTGAATTTTCTTTTTGCATGTTAATTAGTAAGAATTCATTATATATTTTAAATGAGTTTTTTGAAAATAATCTGTTATTGAATCTATTATCTGTATGCACTTTCTTTTTGCAGAAAATATTTTTAATTTTATTTTTTAATATAATTTTTTATTTATTACAATTTATTCACTTTGTATCCCAGCTGTAGCCCCACCATTGTCCCCTCCCAATCCCATACTCTCTCTATCCCTTTTCTCCTTCCCCAGTCCACTGATATGGAGGACCTCCTCCCCCTCCATCTGACCCTAGCCTATCAGGTCTCATCAGGACTGTCTTTCATAGTCTTCCTCTCTGACCTGGTAAGGCTGCTACCCACCTCAGGGGGAGGTGATCAAAGAACCAGCCACTGAGTTCGTGTCAGCCCCTGCTCCCTTTATTAGGGAGTCCATTTGGAGACTGAGCTACCATGGGCTACCTCTATGCAGGGGGTCTAGGTTATCTGCATGAATGGTCCTTGGTTATAGTATCAGTCTCAGAAAAGACCCCTGGGCCCAGATATTTTTTGATTCTGTTGTTCTCCTTGTAGAGCTCCAGACTCTTCCAGGTCTTTCTATTTTCCCCTCCTTTCATAAGATTCCCTGCACTCTGCCCATATTTTGACAATGAGTCTCTTCATCTGCTTTAATACCCTGCTGGGTTGAGTCTTTCACATTGCTTATGCACATTCTTACACAGGAAACAAATATATAGTTCTTCTATGTTCTGCTTTCCCATTCAATTAGTGAGGATATTGATAAAAATGTAATTTTATTTTTTATGTACAAATTTTAAAACTTGTTTTAGCCTTTTACATTTTTTAACTTTTATTAATTATACTTTATTCACTTTGTATCCCTCCATAAACCCCTCCCTTCTCCCCTCCTAATCCCACCTTCCTTCCCCCTTTTTCATGCATGGCCATCCCCAAGTCCACTGATAGGGGAGGTTCTCATTCCTTCTGATCTTAGTCTATCATATCTCATCAGGAGTGGCTGCATTGTCATCTTCTGTGGCCTTGTAAGGCCGCTCTCCCCTCAGGGGGAGGTGATCAAAGAGCAGGCCAATCAGATTATGTCAGAGGCAGTCCCTCTTCCCATTACTATGGAACCCACTTGGATACTGAACTGCCATGGGCTACATCTATGCAGGGGTTCTAGGTTATCTCCATGCATGGCACTTGGTTGGAGTATGAGTCTCTGGAAAGAGCTCTGTGTTCAAATTTTCTGGTTCTGTTCTCTCCTTATGGAGTTCTTGTCCTCTCCAGATCTTACTATTTCCCATTTCTTTCATAAGATTCCCTGCACTCTGCCCAACATTTGGCCAAAAGTCTCAGCATCTGTTTTGACAGTCTGCAGGGCAGAGCCTTTCAGAGGTCCTCTGTGGCAGGCTCCTTATTTGTTCCCTGTTTTCTTCTTCTTCAACCTACTAAAATCTGTACATCTAAAGAAACTAATCAAGAGTGAGGACTCTTACTAAAAGGTTTGATCCCCATCCCGAAAGGCAAAGAGGATGGACATCAGAAGAAGCCCTTTACATTTTAATATAAATTCTATAATGTATCTAATAGAAGTCATCCATACTTCCCTACTATTAAAAAAATATATACCTGAATGTTTTGTCCAAGATAAGACAGAAAAATTGAATCTGCATCCTGAGAAAGTTTAGGGTGACAATGGTCTGAAATCTAAAGTGAAAATGGGACAACAATTAACGAAATGCATTTAAAAGCAGAGAAACTTTAGAAAATTCCGATGAACACCACAGATAATCCCTTGTTAAATTGATAGAAGGCCAAGTGTGGTGATATCACCTGTATTCCCATCAGTGAGGAAACTAAGGATGGATGGACTGCCATGATGTTACAGTTATCTGATCTTTATGGTAAGTTCCATGCTAGCCTGGCCTATTGTTTATGATCTTGTCTCAACTTCACACCTACCATCCAATAGAAGTAAGCATGATTCTCAAAAATCTAAAAAAAAAAGTCAACTAAAAATACAAATGAAATTTATTAAAGCATTACAGCATTACTATTATAAAAACAAATTGTCTATACCCTGATAGCGGATAAGTACTAAAAATTACATAAACATGTTCAGTGAGAATAAATCAACAAACATATTAATTAATTCAGGGAGACACTGACTGGGGATCTGAGATACCATGAAAAGAGAGTAGAGAAGCATTTGTATTGGGTCTTCAAGTTTTTCAGAAACAGCCAGTGAACAAAATGGATATGGCATAAGAGAAAATGTCACAGACAGAAGCAAAATGGTGAAAATTCATGTTTAAAAAAATGTGAATCTAAACACTTAAACTCAGAAGTTTAATTTCTACTAAAATATTTAACATAAATGTGACGCAGTTCAAGTCTTTTTTTTTTTTTTAGGTTTGTCTTTTTTTTTTTTCTGTCAGATAAGCTTTTAAAACCCATGTGCAAAGTTTTATTCTTTCAGCACTTTCTATCTGGTTACTCCAAACATCCTGATGTGTATGTAATTGGGACAAAGAAAGAAATGATGGCAGAGAGTGAGGTCAGAGACAGAAGCAAGAAAGCCTCCACTGATGTGGTGAAAGACACAGCCATTGGTTACTAACACTCTGAAACATATAAAGAAAGGAAACGTGGATAGAAAAACCTCAGCTTTTCTTATCTGCACGACTAGTACTGTTTTCTAAAGAGGTAAAGTTTAGTTTAAATTGACTTTGAAATGCTGGTGAGACATTCATATGCAAGGACGGCAGTAACTTACATAGTTATAAGGTGGACATTGGCTAGCCAGATATTCAGTTTAGAAGTCATCAATAAATCATTATTTAGTGTCCTTGTTAGACTGTAAAAATTCAATAAACGTGTTTTGCATGGTATATGTGATAGAGAAGGGGTATTTTCCAGATCATACCAGTATGTGAGAGGTATGCAAAATAAATGTTATCCTTTCAGAAAACTGACTCTTTGACCTCCCCCACCCCCAACCCCCCACCCTCCTAGGCCACAGAGGAGGATATTGCAGCCAGTCCTGATGAGACCTGATGATCTATGGTCAGATGGAAGGGGAGGAGGACCTCTCTTATCAGTGGTTTTAGAGAGGGTCAAGGAGGAGATGAGGAAGGGAGGGTGGGATTGGGAGGGAATGAGAGAGGGGGCTACAGCTGAGATACAAGGTATATAAAATGTAATTCATATTAAAAATAAAAATTAAAAAAGAAATGCTACAAATAAAAAAAAGAAAATTGAAAAAGGAATTATATACAAGAGAATGTCCTTCATAATTATTTATGTTGAACCACCCCCCTTTCCTACTTCTAGTTTATTTCCTTTTAAGATAAAATGTTAAAGTTGACTATGATTGTTTGATTGGGTATAATGAGTTGAGGACATATGAAGATCAATGATTTTAGTATTATTGTCTATGAGGCATACAAATTTCAGTCAGCTTGTAATTAAGAGAAGCCCCAAACAAAATAATGCATACTATGAATGTAGGCTGAGTATTTCAGCAATTCTGCTCTGAAGCAGTTATTAAAGTCAGCCCAGAGGCACCTGGAGAGTTAAGGATAATTTATTTCTAAGAAGTTGGGCTGTACTTTCCCTCATTTTATCAGATTCATCTCATTATAGATATTTTTTAGTCTGAACAATCCCATTTGTGCTTCTTTCGTTCTCTCTAACTGGTTCTAATGCACTGGCTGTTCGTGCCCTGGTGCCCAGTTAAAGCAAGAGTCATGTTTCAGCGGCAGAAAAGGAACAAAAGGTGATGGGGGGGGGTGTATTTTACTTTTCATAGACTATGAGACAATAGAGAAGAAGAATACTGCCACATAGTTTAGAGGTTACTATCAATCTGTGTTTTCAGACCAGAGGATGCCGCAGTTTCGAAAAACACATGGAGTGGAATTATTAAGCACTTTTGTGTTGCACTCTCTGGGGATGTTTAGAACAGCTGGTGTAACTTTAAGGACATCGATGACAGAATGATAGAAGCATTAAGAACACGCAAAGCAGCACAGAAGGAGAACCAGTTCATCTTACTTATGAGCCTCTAAGAAATGTCTACAGAGCAGAGGAAATCACTCACATTTGGGTACTGGAAGCAGGTGCAGACAATCCTGGCCTTTACTGCACTGTAGATGGCTGGGTACTTCCTCCTTGAAAACCTCTCACCCTGTGACCTTTGTGGCATCAGATTTTCTAAATATGGTCCTTGTTATCTTTCTGGTGAATTTTGTCCCTGTATAGGACAAAATATCAGGGAGGAGTATTGCCCTGAGTCATGCCTTGGGTCTTGGGTATTTTTTCACCTCTTTTTCCTTTCTTTTCTTTCTTCCTTTCTTTCTTTTTTCCTTCCTTCCTTTTTTTTTTTTTTTTTTTTTTTTTTTTTTTTTTTTTTTTTTTTTTTTTAGGAAGGAGAGGTTTATTTTGGCTTGTAGGTCTAGAAGGATTTCAGCTGTGGTGGGAAAATGTGTGATGACTGAAGCAGTTTTGACCTGAGAGTCAGGAGCATGTTACAGAGTTCCTCATGTGTCCAGTTCACCTGTTTTCTTAACAGCCTCTCATTTGGATTTCATCCTATGATTTTAATTACTGTTTTCTTCTAATTGCTGGTAAATTTCTCTTTCTCTCTAGCCTCATTATTCTTCCAGAATTTCAATAGCTAGCAGTCAGCTTTACCCAAGGGCATCTCCAAAATAACACTACTTTGCACTTTATAGAAATCATGTCCTATCTGCTGGTTGTACATTTTCAGATGAATGTTATTTTTTTATTTTATTATTATTTTTTTATCAGTTACATTTTATTAACTCTGTATCCCAGCCGTGTCCCGATCCCTCATTCCCTCCCAGTCCCTCCCTTCCCTCCCTCCCTCCCTCATCTCCACCGTGCCCCTTTCCAAGTCCACTGATAGGGGGGACCTCCTCCCCATTCATCTGATCCTGTTTTATCAGGTATCTTCAGGACTGGCTGCAAAGCCCTCCTCTGTGGCCTAACAGGACTGCTTCTCCCTTCGGGGGTGGGGAGACCAAAGAGCCAGTCATTGAGTTCCTGTTAGAAATAGTCCTTGTTCCCCTCACTTTGGGAAACCAATTGGTTACTGAGCTACCACAGGCTACATCTGAGTGGAGGTTCTAGGTTATATCCATACATGGTCCTTGGTTGAATGTCAGTCTCAGAAAAGACCCTGTGCCCAGATATATTTGGTCCTTGTGGAGCTCCTATCCTTTCCCCAACAGACTAACTCCCCTTCTTTCTTATGATTCTCTGTACTCTGCCAAAGGTTTGGTCATGAGTCTTTGCTTTGAAAACACTGCTAGTTAGAGTCTTTCAGATGCGCTCAGTAGACTCCTGTCATACGTTCAATGCACATCCCATCTGTCTTTCTAAACGAGGATTGATCATCTTACCCCATGTCCGCTCAATTGATTATCTTTTTTAGGTGTATAGATTTCATTATGTTTATCATATCTTATAGGTCTATATAAGTGAGTATATCCCGTGTTTGTCTTTCTCCTTCTGGGATATTTCACTCAGAATGATCTTTTCTAGATCCCACCATTTGCCTGCAAATTTCATGATTTCCTCCTTTTTGATTGCTGAGTAGTATTCCATTGTGTAAAAATACCACAATTTCTGTACCCATTCCTCCATTGATGGACATCTGGGTTGTTTCCAGGTTCTGGCTATTACAAATAAAGCTGCTACAAACATGGTTGAGCAAGTATCCCTTTGGTGTACTTGAACGAACTTTGGGTATATACCTAGCAGTGGTATAGCTGGGTCTTGAGGAAGCACTATTCCTAATTGTCTTAGAAAGCTCCAGATAGCTTTCCAGAGTGGTTGTACCAGTTTACATTCCCACCAGCAGGGGAGGAGGGTTCCCCTTTCTCCACAACCTCTCTAGCATATGTTATTGCTTGAGTTTTTCATCTTGGCCATTCTGATGGGTGTAAGGTGATATCTCAGGGTTGTTTTGATTTGCATTTCCCTGATGGCTAATAAGGATGAGCATTTCTTTAAGTGTTTTTCTGCCATTCGATATTCCTCTGTCGAGAATTCTCTGTTTAGCTCTGTTCCCCATTTTTTAATTGGATTACTTGGTTTGCTGCTTTTCAGCTTCTTTAGTTCTTTGTATATACTGGATATTAGTCCTCTGTCAGATAAAGGTTTAGTGAAGATTCTTTCCCAATCTGTAGGCAGTCGTTTTGTTTTGATGACGGTATCCTTTGCTTTACAGAAACTTTTCAGTTTCATGAGGTCCCATTTATTGATTGTTGCTCTTAGAGCCTGTGCTGTTGGTGTTCTGTTCAGGAAGTTCTCTCCTGTGCCAATGAGTTCTAGGCTGTTCCCCACTTTTTTTTCCAATTGATTTAGGGTATCTGGTTTTATGTTGAGGTCCTTGATCCACTTTGACTTTAGTTTTGTGCAGGGTGATAAATATGGATCTATTTTCATTTTTCTGCATGTAGACATCCAGTTGGTCCAGCACCATTTGTTGAAGATGCTGTCTTTTTTCCATTGAATGGATTTGGCTTCTTTGTCAAATATCGAGTATTCATAGGTGTGTGGATTTATTTCTGGGTCTTCTATGTAGTTCCATTGATCCTCCTGTCTGTTTCTATGCCAGTACCATGCCGTTTTTATTACTGTTGCCCTGTAGTACAGATTGAGATCAGGGATGGAGATACATAAACAAACTGAAGGAGAAAAACCACATGATCATCTCCTTAGATGCCAAAAAAGCATTTGACAAAGTCCAACACCCATTCATGTTTCAAGTCTTGGAGAGATCAGGTATACAAGGCACATACCTAAAGATAGTAAAAGCAATATACAGCAAGCCTATAGCTAACATCAAACTCAATGGAGAGAAACTTAAATCAATCCCACTGAAATCAGGGACAAGACAAGGCTGTCCATTGTCCCCACATCTCTTCAACTTAGTACTTGAAGTCCTAGCCAGAGCAATAAGACAACTAAAGGAGATCAAGGGGATACAAATCAGAAAGGAAGAGGTCAAAGTGTCACTATTTGCAGATGATATGATAGTATACATGAGCGACCCCCAAAATTCAACCAGAGAACTCCTTCAGCTGATAAACACCTTCAGCAAAGTGGCAGGATACAAAATCAACTCAAAAAAATCAGAAGCCCTCCTGTATACCAAAGACAAAAAGGCTGAGAAAGAAATTAGGGAAACAACACCCTTCACAATAGCCACTAATAACATAAAGTACCTTGGTGTGACTCTAACCAAGCAAGTGAAAGACCTGTTTGAGAAAAACTTCAAGTCTCTGAAGAAAGAAATCGAAAAAGATATCAGAAGATGGAAAGATCTCCTGTGCTCATGGATTGGTAGGATTAACATTGTGAAAATGGCCATACTGCCAAAAGCAATCTACAGATTCAATGCAATTCCCATCAAAATACCAACTCAATTCTTTACAGACCTTGAAAAAAAGATTCTGAGCTTCATATGGAGAAACAAAAACCCAGAATCTCCAAAACGATCCTGTACAACATCAGATGAATGTTATATCTTCCCTCCTGGGGATCAAAATATCGTGGTGTGGTGGGGAAAAGCATGGATGTTAGAGTAACATCACTGTTCTTTTTCAGAGTCAGCTCATAGTCCTTCCATTGACTTCTTATCTGGGGAGCATATTCTCTTTTACCACCTCCTTCTCACTGCATTGTCAGTGAGAGTTGTACAACACAATCTAACAATTTTATATCTCTTCTGCAAGAAAATTTTTGGCTTTGTTAGCCTCTAAGTAGAGTATATACATTGTGTGTATATGTGGAGGGTGTGTGAGTATATGTAGAGGTAAAAGTTTGGCACTGACTGCCTTTCTTAGTTGCTTTTTATCTTCTATTTTTATTAGTTCTGTTCACTTTTTGGCAATTTCATACATGTATGCAATAATTCTAATTGCCCTTAACCCCGTACTTTATCTCGCTCTGAATCCAGTCAAGTCCCTCCTCTCTACTAGTCCCTTTTCAAGATTCATGTCATTCTGTGTTGTTTTGTAACACAGAGTCTAGCTAGGGCTGCCCCTGAAACTGCAAATTTTGAAACTCTCCAATGGGGTCTGGACTCCCCATTGAGTATACAATGGCAGACAGTGATTCTTCCTACCTCCAAAGCAAGGTTAGGATTTCTCAGTTGTGAAGAGACAGCATGACCAGGGCAAGTCTTATAAAGGAAAACATTCAATTCAGGCTAGCTTACAATTTCGGGAGTTTAGATTATTATCATCACAGTGGGAAGCATAGCAGTGTTTGAAGAAGAGTTCTACATCTTGATTCCACAGTGTGTCATGCTGGGTGTAGCTTGAACATATACAACCTCAAAGTCCACCTCATGACCTCCGTGGTGACACACTTCCTCCAACAAGGCCACACACCTCCTAATAGTGCCACTCTCTATGGCCAAGCATTCACACACATGAGTCTCTGGTGGCCATATCTATTTACACCCCAACCATAACCAACAGTTCATCAAAGAAGGCTAGGGCCTAGTGAATCTGCCTGACATTGAACACGCCTAGTGCAGACAACCATAGCGCCTGAGTTCATTATTCTTATGGCTGTGCCATGGCCAAAACAGCATTTTGCAACCTTCTTTCTATCTTTTGATATTTGTGTTTTTATGTCTCTTGTTCCATAATGTTCCCTTATTCTTAAGAAGACGTTGGGGTGCAAATGCACTGTTTAAGACGAAGCACTTAATCATCCCTTATTCTCTGCACCTTGAGAAGCCAAGAGGATCTGCATTTACCTCCATTCATTCTACATATTCATTTGTTTGATCATGGCTTAGAGTTGTGTTTGTCAGTGACTATAAACATTCCACCTAGTTTATAGTAAAAATTGTGTGTTCTTACGTGAATATGTTTTTGTTTTAATCCCAGGTATGGAATGTGGGACTGTTTGGCTTGTTCTAAGCCTTGAACTACGATTATTCCCTACTCTAGGAGGGGCATGGCTTTTGTCAGCCGCAGATAGTTTAATTCTGGGGACTATAAAGAGAGTGTATATGGGAGAGCACCAAGAGGGCCTTAAAGAAGAACAGATGATGGGAAGATGATTTTCATCTTTGAGTACTTTCACAAAGCTTCATTTTCTAAATAGACATTGGACACAAAATGGAGGTTGGCATAGTATATGAAAATATGAAGAATTCCATCTTAACTGCTTCCTCCATTAATATCCAAATTCCTTCTAGAGATCTAACCATCTGATAATTACAACTGTTTATCAGATGGTTATATCTATTTTCAACTGAATTAATTCTTTACTTAATCAACTCTGTACTTAAAATAAACCCTTTTTGTTTCTTCCCTAATCACCTCTCTTATCATGTCTTTGATTACATCATTCAGACTTGAAAGTATGGATGCCTTCCCTCACATCTCTCATACAACATCATGAAAAGATCCTTACATACAGTTGGCATTTTGTGAATGTTTGTGGAGTTAATAAAAGGAGAAATTCAGAGTCCATTGTGATCACATGCAAGTTGCTTGCTCTTCAATCACTTCCCCCTGGTGGGGCAGTCTTGAGAGGCCACAGAAGAAGCAAATACAGCCCGTCCTGATGATACTTGATAGGCTGGGGACAGTTGATAGAAGAGGGCCCTGATTTTAGGACCATGATGAGATGAGGGAGGAGGCTACAATTGGGAGGTAAACTGAATAAATTTTAAAAAAATTTAAATTAAAAAGTAAATAATGTGGAAAAGAAAAATAAAATAGAAGCTCATGGCTGAAGTTACAGACATCCATATATGAAAGAGAATCAAACGTAAAATGCATAGACTGAGAATTGCACCTTCAGTCCATGATCTCATTTGCAGAATCACTGAAATTAATTATATATGGAAGTCAGCAACAGGCATCATTAAGAAATTCAAACTATTTAATCCTTTACAAAGTTATCAGCATTGTACAACACATAATTTAATGTCTTAAATATTATTATATTACTCTCATAAAATCCAATCTGTCTAATTCAATGTTTTGCTCTTCTAATTGATTGATTTTACATTCGGGATTGACTAGAGTTTTATTTCCAGCTCTTTCATAAGACTGAACAAGCTGTAAAACTTTCTAAAGGGGATTATGCATTTAATCTACAATGCATTATTTATTAACTTAAACATTTATTAGGCACATACTATAAGCTTATGATATCATCTCTTAGTAATGAAATTTTCTACATTTACTCTCGCCTCACACAGACATGAAGAATTTTTATCTCTTTTATATTCAGACCTGAGTGTTTATAAGATGATAATTGCTGAATAAATTGAACTAATGAATAAAAATTTAAAGATCACAAGTGTAATGGTTTAGCTATGTACATTTTATCATACATAAGGAAATATGGGGAAAAAGAAAATTGTATGTCTCCTGAAAAATGTTGTTCAGAGACTAGTTTTCAGTTGTTCAGTTGGAATAAGTAAGCAAACAAGGCTTAATGGATCTCTTAGTTTAATATTGTGGAAATGAAAATATTCTCAATCACAAAACATTTACTAATGAAAATTATAGTTTTAATAAATTGACATTCCCTCAAACTTTGAAGTAAACCCATTTAATCAATAATTACTAATTTGGCATCTACTATGCACCAGGCACAACCTTTATGGATTAAACTTAACAGGTATTTTCTTTCAAAAATCAGTAACCATTTATCTGGAATTGAATAAAAGTTATTTATTTACATTTAAGAAATGAAAATAATCACTTTTAATTAACAACCTGGAAAATACTCAAAAACTGTAAAAGTATAATAAATGATAATTTGTTCTATAAATTAAATAATGGGGCTTTAAATTCCTTCTTTTTGAGTCACCTTGTATCAAACATTTAAATTTTTATCATAATAAATGACATTCATTCATTATGTTCATTTATGTAACTTTGCAAAGTGTATGTACATGTGTGTGTATTTGTGAGTGTGTGTGAGAGAGAGAAAGAGAGAGAGAGACATTTGCAGCATTGTCTAGAAGCTCTGAATGGAATTATATTGGAAGTGGGTTCCGTTTTACACACCATACTTTGTGTTCTCCTTTAGCAAATGTGTGTTTTACCTCTGGAGATGCACAGCTCTCTTGGCCACAGTACTGTGGTACAATTGCTTTAGGTAGTATGTTTGCACCCACAGTATGCAAATGACTGAAAGTCAAACTGAAATATAAAGGGTCTCTATCTCCCAACCCCTGTCTGTGTGTGTGTGTCTCTCTTTCTCTCTCTTTCTCTCTCTCTCTCTCTCTCTCTCTCTCACACACACACAAATGGAATCCAGAGATTTGTCTCATGTTTTTTCTTTTAATTAATTAATCAATTCAATTAACATTTATTTATTTATTTATTACAATTTATTCACTTTGTATCCCAGATGTAGCCCCCTCCCTAGACCCATCTCACTCCCACTCACCCTCCCTCATCTCCTTCCATGCCCCTCCCCCAAGTCCACTAATATAAGAGGTCCTCCTCCCCTTCCCTCTGATCCTAGCCTACTAGGTCTCATCACCATTGGCAATATTGTATTCCACTGTGGTCTGGCAAAGATTATCAGAGAGCCAGCCACTGAGTCCATGTCAGAGACAGTCCCTGTTCTCATTACTAGGGAACCCACTTGGACATTGAGCTGCCACGGGCTACATCTGTGCAGGGATTCTAGGTAGGAGTATAAGTCTCAAAAAAGACCACTGGGCCCAGATTTTTTGTGTTTGTTGCTGTTCTTGTGGAGCTCCTGTCCCCTCCAGGTCTTTCAGTCTTCCCATTCTTTCATGAGATTCCCTGAACTCAGCCCAAAGTTTGGCTGAGTCTCAACATCTGCTTTAATACCTTGCGGGGTGGAGTCTTTCATAGGCCCTCTGTGGTAGGCTCCTGTCCTATTTCCTGTTTTCTCCATCTCCTGATATCTATCCTGTTTGCCTTTCTGAATGAGGATTGAGCATCTTACCCAGGGTCCTCCTTATTGCTTAGCTTTTTTAAAGTGTACAGATTTTAGCATGTTTATCCACTATTATATGTGGATAATAAACACTTATGAGTGAGTATACACCATGTGTGTCTTTCTGCTTCTGGGATACCTCATTCAAGACCATCTTTTCTAGTTCCCATCATTTGCCTGCAATTTTCATGATTTCCTTGTTTTTAATTGCTGAGTACTATTCCATTTTGTAAATGTACCACAATTTTTGTATCCATTCCTTAATTGAGGGAGATCTGTTTTTGTTTTTGTTTTTGTTTTCCCAGATTCTGGGTATTACAAATAGAGCTGCTATGAACATGGTTGAGCAAATGTCCTTGTTGAACAGTTGAGCATATTTTGGATATATGCTTAGGAGTGGTATATAGATGGATCTTGAGGAAGCTCTGTTCTCAATTGCCTGAGAAATTGCCAGATTAATTTCCAAAGTGGTTGTACAAGTTACATTCCCACCAGCAGTGGAGGAGGGTTCTCATTTCTCCACAACCTCTCCAACATGTGTTGTCTCTTGAATTTTTGATCTTAGCCATTCTGATAGGGGTAAGGTGAAATCTCAGAGTCATTTTGATTTGCATTTCACTGATGACTAAGGACATTGAGTATTTCTTTAAGTGTTTCTCTGACATACTATATTACTCTACAGAGAATTCTCTGTTTATCTCTGTACCCCATTTTTTAATTGGATTTCTTGATTCATTGTCTTTTAACTTCTTGAGTTCTTTCTATATTCTGGGTATTAACCCTCTGTCAGATATTGGGTTGGTGAAGATCTTTTCCCAGTCTATAGGCTGTCGTTTTGTTCTGATGACAGTGTCCTTTGCTTTACAGAAGCTTTTCAGTTTCATGAGGTCCCATTAACTGATTGTTAATCTAAGAGCCTGTGCTGTTAGTGTTCTGTTCAGAAAGTTGTCTCCTGTGCCAATGACTTCAAGGCTCTTCCCCACTTTTTCTGCTAACAGGTTTAGTGTGTCTGTTTTTATGTTGAGGTCTTTGATCCAGTTAGACTTTAGTCTTGTGCAAGATGATAAATATGGATCTATTTGCATATTTCTACATGTAGACATCCAGTTAGACCAGCACCATTTGTTGAAGATGCTGTTGCTGCTTTGTTTGGATTTAAATCCTAGTCTTAGTTAAAGGACAGGTTCTGGAATTAAATGCTTCCCGGTGGATGCTTATCCACCTTTCCCTCTGCCAACAAATAATTCATCATTTCTTCCTTGTTGCTTGGCTTGTGGGCCTTTTAACATAGTTCACTCTAATCATAACAGCCAGACTGTAGTCCTGTGTTTGGCTGTGTAGAGCACCACTAAATAGAGAAATCTAACTTTTGTTTATGTTTTTCTGCCCCTATCTGTCTATCCCACACCCTTCCTTTCACTCTTGTTGTGGTTTGAACACCTGACTGACATCTGATAGCAATGCTTTGAGGGCATGTGGACCCCTCAGGGCATAGGGGTGTAGCTTGAAGGAGTGAATCACTGAGAGCTGGGTTTTGAAGTGTTACAGCCTGGTACTTTTTCCTATTCTAATGTATCTACCTGTCTTACGCTCCTACACTGTGAAGTCTTCCCCGCATTCTCTTTTTGCTATTGTGAACCATAGACTCTCAAACCATAAGTCAGAATAAAGTCTCCCTTAAGTTCGTTATTTGTCACAATATCTAGAAAGACAATTATGACCTCACCTCTCTGTCTTACGCCCTCACCTTCTCTTTCTAGTCCTCATTTTCTCTCCTTTTGTCCCTCTCTCCTTTTCTTCTTGTTTGTTTCTCCCTTCCATTTGTCTGTCCATTTTCTCCCCTTTTCTCTTTCTCCTTTTCCCCTCTCTCCTTAGCTTAGTTTTATTCTTTCTGTTTGCCACAATGCTGGTTTACCATAATTACTTAGTAGCCTACTGCTGTTGGAATCATGTTGGAAATGTGCAGATAGTTTTGGAAACAATTTTGTTATAGATATTTTCAATGTTAATAATATCACCTTAAACAATTTAATTTCAAAACTTAAAAAGGTCCCAAATACAGGGATAATCTTGTGGAAGAGGGGAAGGGAGAATTAAAGGAGGCAGAGGGACCAAGAAAACCCACAGAATCAACTAACCTGGTCCCATAGGGGCTCACAGAGACTGAGTCACCAATCAAGGAACATGCATATGGCAGACCTAGGCTCCCTACACATATATAACAGATGCGCAGCTTGGTCTTCATGTGGGATTCCTAATAGCAGGAGCAGGGGCTGTCTCTGACTCTGTTGTCTACATCTGAATCCCTTTTTGCTAATTGGGATGCCTTGTCTAGTCTCACTAGGAGAAGAGGAGAAGAAGTTGAGGGAAGGGCAGATGAGATGATGGAACTGGGTGGAGTAGAAGGAGGGAAGGCGATATAAGGATGTAAAGTAAATAAATTAATTAATTTGAAAAGCTTCCAAATGAAACAAATATTCACTTCCAGGCACATATCAGAATTTACGTTACTAGCAGTTTCCATTCTGACTTCGAAGAACTTTTCTTTGTAGCAATTGCCGACAAGTGCTCACAGTTACGGTGCTACCACTGGCAACTCTCCTGGGATTGTTTTTCCCACAGGGCAGTTCATTAATTATGGTATTATTGTCACTCTCTCAGGGTGAGGGACGGGAGTTTGGGAATTACTAATTGCTTTTTTAGATCATTTGGCTTGTATTCTGTTCTTTCACTAAGAAGTCATCCTCACCTAAGATAATGCCATCCAATGGTACATCATGAAGCCACTTACAGCCACCTTCTCTCTTTTATTCTTGAGGGCGGCATATAAATTTTTAGTTATTTACATTTTTCTTCCACTATCTATATGTATACTAATGACTCCCTACATATGATTAGTAATATATGCATGAAATCATCAAATGAGTTTGTCTGACAGCACTACCTTCAATCACCTTAATACAGACATCTTCTTGAAAATTTACTGTTCTAGTTATTTTTTTTATTGCTATTAAAAAAAATGTCCAAAAAACAATGTATGAAATAAAACATTTAATTGGACATTAACTGAATAGAAGGTTAGAGTCCACGACAGAGGAGCAAAGGCATGGCAAGAGGAGCAGCTGAGAGCTTGCACCTTTTTCTGCAAGCACAGAACATAGAGAAACATACTGGGAATGATGAAAGTCTGTTGAGACCTCAAATTCAACTCCCAGTGGTACACCTCCTCACAAACGGTCATATTTCCTAACCTTTTTCTAAACAGTTCCACTAACTGGGAAACATGTATTCAAACATATGAGCTTCTGTGTGTCATTCTCATTCAAACCACCATGCCTACAAAGGGAAATCATTGTCTAAGTCAATTGAAAATTAACAATTTAAAGGGACCACTTTCTTCTTCTGTATAAGATTCAATATCTACTTTGGGCAAGTGAAAATTGATTAGGGCAAAATCATTCAACAGCTTGAACCGTTTCATAAACATTAACATGCTTCAAATATACATCTTGGTATTGCGAATATGGTAGATACAGGAGATAAAGGGTGTTGACCTTCATGAGACTTTATTCACAAAAGCTGGCTAAAAAAAATTGACAGATTCAGTAAATTTAGATATCCATATGTACTGAAAAGAAACAAAATAAAGTGCATAATGTCAGATGTTAATGTGGAGGGGAGCGTATAACTGCAGCTAGAATGCAAAGATCTGCCATGTTCTTCTGGCTTTTGAGGACACTGTATTCATATAGTTTGCAGATATACATGTTGGCAAAACATTCAGACACATAAAAATAAATAAGTCTGTGCACTCTGTCACAGTTTCCATGATTTCATACACACATTACTTCTACTGTGTCTAGATGATGCCTTTTCCTTGAAGTCATTCACCACCTCTGGTGCTTACAATCAGTTCTGTCCCCCTTCTGTACAGATCATTCATAGTAATCACTAAGGACTTATGGATAATTTTATTTCACCTTAATAAGCTTTCTAAAATTACCACAAAGACACTTGTGAAAATCTGAATACAATCAGAATACAATCTGAGGAAGTTGGCTCTCTCCTTCCATCATGTGGATCCCAGGACTAAACACTGGTCAGCAAGCTTGGCCACAAGTGCTTTAAACAGCCTAGCCATTCTGCTGGCCCTAAGCACGGATAATTTTAAAACTCTTCTATGATACCAGAAGAGCGGTGTGATGGTATGATAACAACCTACAAAAAGAAACAGTAAGGTTTTTTCCTGCAGTTTGAATTTAAACCATAAAGATCTCAACTTATTCCAAAGATTCTAAATAGTAATATAAGAAAAAAAAATTAACTTTATTAACTTTAGCAACTGTTTGCCATTGTTCTTTCAGTTTAAATGATTTTAATTTTAAATAATTTCCTTTTTATTACTGAAGTATTTGACTCCATAAACAATGGTTACTAAAGTACATCTGGCCAACTGACAGTTTTTTTTCTGAAGTTTTTAATATTTTTTATTCTTTATTAATTACACTTTATTCATTTTGTATCCACCGTGTGGTTCCATCCTTCCTATGTCCTAATCTCTCCCTTCCTCCACCCTCTGCATGCATGCCCCTCTGATGCATGTCCACTGATAGGGGTGGTCTTCTTTTCCTTCCTTCTGATCCTAATCAATTAGGTCACATCAAGAGTGGCTGCATTATCTTATTCTGTGGTCTGGTAATGCTGCTTCCCCCTCAGGGGGAGGTAATTAAAGAGCAGACCCATCAGTTCATGTCAGAGACAGTCCCTGTTCCTATTACAATGGAACCCACTTGGATACTGAACTGCCATGGGCTACATCTGTGCAGGGGTCTTAGGTTATCTCCATGCATAGTCCTTGGTTGGAGTATCACTCTCAGGAAAGACCCCTCTGCTCAGATTTTTTGGTTCTGTTGCTCTCCTTGTAGAGTTCCTGTCCTCTCCAGATCTGTTTCCCGCTTCTTTCATAAGATTCCCTGCACTCTGCTCAAAGGTTGCCCATAAGTCTCAGCATCTGTATTGATAGTATGCAGGGCAGAGCCTTTCAGAGATCCTCTGTGTCAGGCTCCTGACTTGTTCCCTCTTTTCTCCTTCTTCTGATGTCCATCCTCTTTGCCTTTCTGGATAGGAATTGAGCATTTTAGCAAGACTCCTCCCTCTTGATTAGTTTCTTTAGGTGTACAGGTTTTAGTAGGTTTATCCCATATTACATGTCTATATGAGTGAGTATATACCGTGTGCGTCTTTCTGCTTCTGGGACAGCTCACTCAGGATGATCTTTTCCAGATCCCACCATTTACCTGCAAATTTCATGATTTCCTTGTTTTTTTATTGCTGACTAATATTCCATTGTGTAGATATACTACAATTTGTGCATCCATTCCTCCACTGAGGGGCATTTGGACTGTTTCCAGCTTCTGGCTATTACAAATAAAGCTGCTACAAACATGGTTGAGCAAATCCTTATTGCGTACTTGAGCCTCTTTTGGATATATGCCTAGGAGTGGTATGGCTGGATCTTGAGGAAGCGCTATTCCTAGTTGTCTGAGAAAGTACCAGATTGATTTCCAGAGTGGTTGTACAAGTTTACATTCCCACCAGCAGGGGAGGAGGGTTCCCCTTTCTCCACAACCTCTCCAGCATGTGTTGTCTCTTGAGTTTTTGATCTTGGTCATTCTGATGGGTGTAAGGTGAAATCTTAGGGTCATTTTGATTTGCATTTCCCTGATGCCTAATGAGGTTGAGGATTTCTTTAAGTGTTTCTCTTTCATTTGATATTCTGCTATTGAGAATTCTCTGTTAAGCTCTGTACTCCATTTTTAAATTGGATTACTTGATTTTTTTTTTTATTTTTAACTTCTTTAGTTCTTTATATATACTGGATATTAGTCCTCTGTCAGATAAAGGGTTGGTGAAGATCCTTTCCCAATCTGTAGGGTGTCGTTTTGTTCTGACAACAGTGTCCTTTGCTTTACAGAAGCTTTTTAGTTTCGTGAGATCCCATTTATTGATTGTTGCTCTTAGAGCCTGTGCTGTTGGTGTTCTATTCAGGAAGTTGTTTTCTGTGCCAATGAGTTCCAGGCTCTTATCCACTTTTTCTTCTAAGTGGTTTAGTGTGTCTTGTTTTATTTTGATGTCTTTGATCCACTTGGACTTTAGTTTTGTGCAGGGTGATAAGTATGGATCTATTTGCATTTTTCTACATGTAGACATCCAGTTAGACCAGCACCATTTGTTGAAGATGCTGTCTTTTTTCCATTGAATGGATTTGGCATCTTCTTCAAAAATCAGGTGTCCCTAAGTACGTAGATTTATGTCAGGGTCTTTTATTCAATTCCATTGATCCACCAGTCTATTTCTATGCCAGTACCTTGCATTTTTTAGTATTGTTGCTCTATAGTACAGCTTGAGATCAGGGATGGAGATACCTCCTGAAGATCTTTTACCGTAAAGAATTGTTTTAGCAATTCTGGGTTTCTTGTTGTTCCATATGAAGGTGAGAATTTTTCTTTCCAGGTCTGTAAAGAATTGTATTGGTAATTTGATGGGAATTGCATTGAATCTGTAGATTGCTTTTGGTAGGATGGCCATTTTTACTATATTAATCCTGCCAAGCCATGAGCATGGGAGATATTTCCATCTCCATCTTCTGATATCTTCTTTTAATTCTTTCTTCAAAGACTGGAAAAAATTTTCATACAAGTCTTTGACTTGCTTAGTTAGGTTCACACCAAGGTATTTTATGTCCTTTGTGGTTATTGTGAAGGGTGTTGTTTCCCTAATTTCTTTCTCAGCCCTTATGTCTTTTGTATACAGGAGGACTACTGATTTTTTTTTAGTTAATTTTGTATCCAGCTACTTTGCTGAAGGTGTTAATCAGCTGTAGTAGTTCCCTGGTAGAAATTTTGGGGTCACTCAGGTATATCTCTCAGGTCATATCATCTGCAAATAGTGATACTTTGACTTCTTCCTTTCCAATTTGTATCCCCTTGATCTCCTTCAATTGTCTTATTGCTCTAGCAAGGACTTCATGAACAATGTTGAAGTAATATGGAGAGAGTGGGCCACCTTGCCTTGTCCCTGATTTCAGTGGGAATTATTTATGTTTCTCTTCATTGAGTTTGATATTGGCTATAGGTTTGCTATATATTGCCTTTACTATGTTCAGGTATGTGCCATGTATTCCTGATCTATCCAAGACTTTACACATGAATGGATGCTGGATTTTGTCAAAGATCTTTTCAGCATCTAAGGAGATGATCATGTGGTTTTTCTCTTTCAGTTTGTTTATGTGGTGGATCATGTTGATGGATTTCCATATAGTGAACCACCCCTGTAAGCCTGGGATGAAGCCTACTTGGTCGTAGTGGATGATATCTTTGATATGTTCTTGTATTCGGTTTGCAAATATTTTGTTGAGTATTTTTGCATCAATGTGCATGGGGGAGATTGGCCTGAAATTCTCTTTTTTTGTTGGGTCTTTGTGAGGTTTAGGTACCAAGGTGACTGTGGCTTCATAGAAGGAGTTTATTCGTGTTCCTTCTGTTTCTATTTTGTGGAATAGTTTGAAGAATATTGGTGTTAGCTCTTCTTTGAAGGTCTGGTAGAATTCTGCACTGAAACCATCTGGCCCTGGGCTTTTTTTCATGGTAGACTTTTGATGATGGCTTCTATTTCCTTAGGGGATATAGGACTATTTAATTGGTTTAACTGGTCTTGATTCAGCTTTGGCATGTAGAATCGGTCAAGAAAATTATCCATTTCATTTAGCTTTTCAAATTTTGTGGCATATAGACTTTGGAAGTAAGACCTAATTATTGTTTGGATTTCTTCAGTGTCTGTGTTTATGTCCCTGTTTTGTTTCTGATTTTGTTGATTTGGATAGTTTCTCTCTGCCTTTTAATTAGTTTGGCTAAGGGTTTGTCTATCCTGTTGATTTTCTCAAAGAACCAGCTCTTGGTTTCATTGATTCTTTGAATTGTTTTGTTTCTAATTTATTGATTTCAGCCCTGAGTTTGATTATTTCCAGCTGTCTACTCCTCTTTGGTGTGTCTGCTTCTTTTTTTTTTTTTCTAGGGCTTTTAAGTGAGCCATTAAGTTGCTTTCATGAGATGTTTCGAATTTCTTCTTGAAGGCACTTAGTGCTATGAACTTTCCTCTTAGCACTGCTTTCATTGTGTCCCATAAGTTTGGGTATGTTGTGCCTTCATTTTCATTGAATTCTAGGAAGACTTTAACTTCTTTCTTTATTTCTTTCTTGACCCAGCTGTCATTTAGTAGCAAGTTGTTCAGTTTCCATGTGTGTATGTAGTACTTTTGCTGTTTTTGTCATTGAGGTCCAGCTTTAGTCCATGGTGATCATATAGGATACAAGGGATTATTTCAATCTTCTTGTATCTGTTGAGTCTTGCTTTTTGACCAACTATAGGGTCTATTTTAGAGAAGGTTCCATGAGGTGCTGAGAAGAAGGTACATTCTTTTGTGTTTGGGTGAAAGGTTCTGTAGATGTCCATGAGGTACATTTGATTCATGACCTCTGTCAGAGTTATTGTTTCTTTCTTTAATTTCTGTTTTGTTGACCAGTCCTTTGTTGAGAGTGGGGTGTTGAAGTCTCCCACTATTAATGTGTGGTGGTCTATGTGTGGTTAAAGTTGTATTAATGTTTCTTTTACAAATGTGGGTGACCTTAAATTTGGGGCATAGATGTTCAGGATTGTGATATCTACCTGGTAGTTTCTTCCCTTGATGAGTATGAAGTGTCCTTCCCCATGTCTTTTGATTTATTCTCTGAAGTTTTAACACCAGGAAGCCTGGACAATAACTCAGAAAAAAATACCTTGTTGGTTTTAGTGAAAATCTGAAACTCAATAACATCCATAAAATATTTATTAAATCTTAAGCTTAGATTTTAATAAGCTCTATTTGAGTTCATAAATGTAGCCCAGTGAAAATCAATTATTAATACACATAAATATAGCTAGAAACATTTCAGTTATCTCAAGAAATTTTAAGCTACATAAACAAATTCCACTTACATCATGTGAAAATGTGAAAGGCATAAAAAATGAACCTTGTCTCCAGTTCAGTTGTTTGCCAAGTGAGAAAAATATTAATCTTAATATTCATAGATGCACATCATAAAAATAATTGTTTTTGGAGTCTGGCAGTTTTGTGCTTGATTCTAGCTTATTATAAGATAAGACGTTAAGCAGGTAATCCATATCCTTGACACATTATCTGATAAATGTTATAGAAAAGCACCAACCCCATGAAGGCATTTAAAATATTAAAGTCACCCATTCAAAACTGACTCTAAATAAATATGGTCATTATTAAAAAAAAGCAAATGTCACCACCCTATCTAGGAATGTCTGGGCCTTTAATGGCACTTGATGCACCTTTTTAGAATGAATAATTAGTTGAAACTGTTAATTATGAGAATAGAAAAATTTACTTAGTGTTTCAATAGCTTCCTCATAAGTAATGTTTAAACCATCTCTCATAATTTTATTTAACAAGTGTGCTTTTCATTTAGGCCCTGATTTTTTACTGGAAATAAATGTCAGATTTTAGGCAAGTATGTAAACTATATATTGTCATGAGCCTGACTTTTTAGGAAGGAGCTTTTTTTTTTTTCATTTTGGAGGACTTTGACCTGTCAAGAAATTACTCAGTGTTCAGAAATGGCCTTAGAACTGAAGTGGTGAGAGGTTGTTGTAAGTGTATGGACCAGTGTAAATTCTGGTCTTGACAGGCAAAGGTCATTATAGATTTACTTGGCTGTAGGCTAAGGATCTTATGTGCTGCTGATAGGCACACACATGTTCTTCAGTCTGTCACTCCCTTGTTTCTGTTGGTGCTGATTCTACAAAGAATCCTTTGCATTTTCATCTGGATTCCACATTAACAGTTCACTTTCAGACTCCATCACTGCTTCCCTTCTGTCCATTCAGCTCTGAGGTCTTACCTCTGCCTCCTGGTGTCTAACTCTATTTCATTACCTTGACTGGCTTCTCTCCCTTGACACTGTTTTTGGCTTGAAGCCAAACGCGGGGCCAACAGCACAGTGAGCCAAACAACCAACAGATACCATCTAAGATTAAGTCAGAGAGGGATAAACAAACTTGATACTGTTGTTCCTAAGAAATATAGTTTTGGGGGCTGGAGAGATGGTTCGGCTGTTAAAAGGTGGCTCACAACCAAAAATATAAGAAATACAGATTGTTTACATGTCATATCTTTCGTATGACAGGAAACATCATACATACTGGGAAATCAACATAAATTCTCCTTCAGGACCTTGTTATTCCTTTGAGTAAATAACATGAAAACAAACAACATAGGAGTGGTGCTGAAGAAAATCTCTGCAAAAGTCTTTAACATAAAGATGATTATTATCTGATATATATTTTATTAATTGAAGCTTTGTTTGTGTAGTGCAACTACAGCTGCTACTTTCTGCATGTTTATAATTAAGTCAGTCCTGGCTAGAGACACGGTTTAGTGGTTAAGAGCCTTTGGTGCTCTCATGGAAGTCTCAGGTAAGAGTTCCAGTACAATGTGGTGCAAACTACAGTTCCAGATCTAACACAGTCTTCTGACCTTTGAAGGCATGTACTGCTTGCAGTGCACAGACATACATCCCGACAAAGCACTGTTTCACATAAAACAATAAATCTTTATAATTAATCCAAGCCTTTTATATAAGCATCAGACCCTTCTTTAATCCAAAATTTCAGATGCATGATTCAGATTATTGGATTCTAACTAAACTTCCATTAATGTAAAATATAAACTGGTTTTGAGAAGAGAAAATTTACCATTGTGGGAAAGCATGATATATACATTAAAAAAAAAACACGAACAAAGGAAGTAATGTGATGAAAGAGCAATATGATAAAATAAATTAATTCATTAAAATAGGATCTGTGAAAATCTCAAATGACATTTTTATTTGCTATACTTTATCTTTTGAAAAAGGTAAATTGCACAAGGAAGAATAGTTATGTAGTCATAATAACTGTTGCAGTTTGGAGTTAATGGGAAAGTAACTAAATTCGGACAATGTTTGAATTCCTCTTTTGGATTTTATTCCATACTAAGTTCTGAGTCTACTAAAATAGTGACAAGGGTTATGCTCATGGGAAGTCTTAGACAAGGATGAGAATTCTTGTGATGTTCTTGTGTTCTGTCTACATCTGCTGAATTGGAGGTGATAATAGGACCTGGGGCAGTTTCTGTCAAGAGGGAGGTATAATCTGAGCTGAGTTTTGAAAGTTTCACAACAATTAATTCCACACTTTGTTTGACTTCATTCACATTTTGTTCTCAATTGGGCTGGCTTTACAGATGGAACCTAAATATATGGTGTTTGAAGGAGAATCAGCTTAGAACCAAACTATGGGAAAGTTACCTTAACCTTATAAGTAGGGTTGTGTAGCATAAAGGATGTCTCATCTTTTTGCTGATTCGTACAATAACATAATCACTGACACCTCAGCTGCCAATAGAATCTGCCAGAGTAGAAAGTGACTTCTAAGACAGGAAAGTATGGGCTTGGGGCAAACCGCTTTAAATGTAATAAGACATTTCAAATTTTAACATTTGGCTATTGTGCTTCTACATGGGATCCTATTTCCATGTGCTCTCTCTGTCTCTCGCTTTCTCTCTCTTTCCAATAAGGCCTCATTATCCTGGAACTCCCATTGTAGATCACACTGGCCTTGAACTCACAGAGATCCTCCTGCCTCTGCCTCCAGAAAGAGTGCACAGATTAATGGTGTATACTAGAATGGCCAGTTTATTTCTATATTCTGGAGAGCAATGTGTAACTAGTTATGCCATAGTTTTGGTTCTTAATGTATTGAATTATAATGATTACGTTTGTTAGTCATAGGCAAAGATCTGAGAATGAATTTATTTTGATAATTAAAACTTTTAACTGTCATTGATAGTGCACATCTGCAATCCTAGACTTCTTGAGGCTGAGACAAGATTGTGTGTTTGAAGCTATCCTATATTACACATATTGTGAGACTTTTCCTTAAAACATTACAATACAAAAAGTGAAAAAGTTACCAGATACTAACTTTATATTTTCAGCTAACCCTATGTCTACGGATGGTGAGTACTGAATATTTTGTCTGACTACTTACCCACCTTTTGTTTCCCTGTAGCATTCTGGATATCATCAAATATTTAAATGCCAATCTAACTTTATTATTTATCTTCCTAAACTTACTAACCATCTTCGGTTTCTTACCACTAGCAAAAGATACTACTATCCTTCCAGATGTATCCCTAGTCTCAAAGTTTTTATGTTTTCTTTAATAAGACTTTATATTCAATCTCAGCATTGCCATTTAATCAAGATCATATCTTATGAATCAGTCATATATATCTCTTTTACCCCCCACTGATCTTTCACTAGAATTCAGCAACAATCTTATAGTGTTTTATTTCTACAATAAATTTTTTATTATATAAATTTGCTCAGAGAAGACGCTGTCTAGGAGCAGTAAAATAAAGGGTAAATTCTTTAGTTAGCATTGAATACAATGCTCTTCATATTCTGGCCCTATCTCTTAAGTATTGGTTCTTATCTACAGGTATTCTTCCAAGGAAAACATTTTGCCGTGGATACACAAGACATCAGCATTTTCTTGTCTTGAGTAACTGATGCCAAAGTCTTATTTATTTTCTCTCAGTGTCATGACCTTATAGACCTGATCATCAACAATTCTGATAACTTGATTTTTGATCTGCCATTCCCTGAAGGCTCCTTAAAATCAGAAGCAATGATTTGTTGACTTCTGTTTCTAGAACTTTCCATTGGTTTTGAATTACATAAATACTTACTACTGGCTTCTTAAAGTAGGAAGTTTCTGAAGCATTATGATTAGTGGATACATGAACAAACCGATCTTTATTATCTATAAAATGTCCTTCAAATAGTAATTCTTATTAATAAAAAAAAAAAAACAAAACAAAACTTATTTTCAAGCTGGTCTTTCTGGCACCCAGAAGCACTGTCTTATTCCTTGTCATTTCCAATGAGTAACTCTGTCTCTCATTTGTAACTTAGTGCTTCAACAATAATATCAAGCTTTAATTATATTAGGTGTTGGGACTGGAGTCATGAGTGAGAGTTTAAGAAAACTGGCGGCTCTTCCAGAGGATCCGGGTTCAATTTACAACACCACATGACAGTTGACAGCTGCCTGTAACTCCAGTTCCAGGGAATTTGTCACCCTAACACAGACAAACATGCAGGCAAAACAATAATGCATATACAATAAAAATAAATACAATCTTTTAAAAAAAGGTGTTAGATCAAAATAGATGCAGAGACACACAACCAAACTTTGGACAGAGTCCAGGGTGTCTTATGGAAAAAGGAGGATATGAAAGGACCCAGAGGGGACAGGAGCCATACAAGGAGACCAACAGAACCAAAAAAAGAAAAGCAGGGCTCTCGGGGAACTGCAGAGAGTAATTCATCAACCAAAGACCATACATAGAGAAGACCTAGACCCCTTGCTCAAACGTAGCCCATAGACAGCTCAGTCTCCATGTGAGTTCCCTAGTATGGAGAAAGAGACAGTCTGTGACATGAACTCCTTCGCCTGCACCTTGATCACTTCTCCCTGGTGGGGCAACCTAGCCAGCCCACAGAGGAAGAGGATCCAGGCAGTCTTGATGGTACCTGATATGCTAGAGTAAGACAGTAGGGGAGGAGGACCTCCATTATCAATGGACTTGGGAAGAGGGAGAGTGGAAATGGGAGGAGATTAGGGAGGAGGCTATAATTGGGATACAAAGTGAATGAATAAATAAATAAATAAATAAATAAATAAATAAGTAAATAAATAGATAGATAAAAGAAAAATTAGTTGTTAAATTAATTGGCTTAGAGATGTTGTCGTGCCCATAATCATATGGAATAAAATTATAAAGTGTGAAACAATATTCTATTTTCAATTAAAAATTCAAGGTTTCCACTTGCCCAAAATAAACTTTATGGAACTTGTCTTTCAGCTGCTTCAGAAAATACCCCAGCTTCACAGATCTATTCAATCACTGCTAAGACTCAAAGTCCCTTCTCTTCATTTCAGGGCAACCCTCCAGGATGCCTCCAGACTAGTGGCAGCTGAGGATGAATTATCAGAGTGAATGGCTGGAGAAACTGAACAAGTAATTCTCCCATCGGGACCAGTTAACTGGCTCACTGTCAGAAGGCCAGAGAATGAACAGCTTCTCCACTGTGACTTAGTCACTTCACTGGCTTGTCTCCTGTAGAGAAGGAAAGACAGTTTTGGTTCCCTATTCTTTTTAAGCCACACAGCGTTAAGAAAAATGCAAATGAAGGGGAGGTGGTTCAAAGTTACACCGAAACATTAAATAAAATAGAAATTGCAGCTCAACAAGCATGATGCGAGGTCTTCCTGGCTGCAAAAGAGTATGTTAAGCTTGGTGTGAAATACATTGATAAGTGGCTGAGAACTGGGGTTGGAATCTGTGCTTTTGTAAAGATAGCAACATAATTTGCTACTAGTATAAATGAACTTGCATAAAGATCACTCTGAAAACAAAGTTTTGAAAGAATATAAAGGAAAAACTTTTCAAAAAATGTGGAATTTAGGTTATGTATAAAATACTTTCATTCCTGTCATTTTACATTTAGACAATTAATAGAGAAGATTCAAAGGTTAAAATGTCACAGTCTCAGAACTAGGTGAAGTAGCCTAAGAAGATAAACTCATATTTCCTCCTTGCCTAGGTCTGCCTGGATGAAGAGCTCAGGCGAGACTGGCAACCAGAACAACTCTTATTCAAAAGCAAAACATCATTTCCCATAGACAAAGGCTGGACAAAGTGTGGACTGCATTTACTCTTCTCAAAGATAGGAATCAGAGATGTTGTTCCACTTCCTTAGACAAAATGCAGAGCTTTGTAACTTAATATTGCAAAAGGAGTGGGGAATGGGAGGGAGACACACCTAAGGCAGCCCTGGAGTGGAGACTGTGGCCTTAAGGGTCAGAACATCATGGAGAACAAGAGCTCTTTCTGGAGCAAATCATCACAGGTTTGACTAACTCATTTATGATCTGAATTAAGCAATCATTTCTGTCACATTGATTTTCTCATCCCCAAATTGAGTATAATAATACCCATCTCATAAACAAATAATTATGACAATCTCTTCAAATAGTGATTAGACACTGGGTATGTTATCTAATTAACAGCACTGTCAGACGGATTTGGGGTTACAAATTCCAATAAACGGTTGATTCTTAGTAACTCGGTCGGGTGAGATTTGATTTCTCAGTATCGCATGTTCTTAACTCTTTCATTGTTGTTTAGGTAGCTTTATGTACATGTAGTTCAGGCAGGGCTATTCCTCACAATGTAGAGAAAAATAGGAGTGAACTACACAGCCTTGAGCCTCCATCTCCTAAACCCTAGGATTGTAAGTGTGAACCACCATTCATGGCAAACCTTCTTAAAGGAAAGGCTGGTATAAAACTCAAATTAAGTCCACCATATTTCCATACTGTAACTGTATCAGTATATGAAAACATAAGCAGAGACCTATTTTGTTTATTTATTTATGTTGAGTATGCATTTGTGTGAAAGCACATGCCATGGCACACATGTGGAAGCTATAATTCGTTTCTCTCCTTCACCATCAGGGTTGAAGCAGGAACGTAGGCCCTCAGGCTTGGTGGCAACGTTTTTCTTTCCTTTTGCTGGGACATCTCACTGGCCCAGGTATGGGCTGCCAGACAGCCTGTGGAGATTCAAGGAACAGCATAAGATTTGTTGAGGCTCCAGGTGAAGGCTTGTGTTTGTAATCCCAGACCTCAGGAGGTTAAGAGGATAACCACAGTTTCAAGGCTGGCAAGGGTTTACAGTGGATTTCAGGCCAGCCTGGATAAGAATGAGACCCTGTCTTAAACAAATAAACAAACAAAAAAGTAAGAATTAGCACAGGACGAAATGAATTGTTAAGTGATGTGGCATGAAGCCCAATGAAGATGGCTAAAGAAAACAGGGTGAAATAAGAGTGGGCACAATTTTGTTTCCAGTTCTGCCTTCAGTAGATCATTTAACTCACTTGATGGAACAAAGCTGAAGATCCTGAAAAAGCTTTAGCCCTACTCTGCAAAGGTTTTGTGCAATGTTTCAGGCCAGCTGACTTTAAACACACAAATGAATAATCAGTATATTGTCATAATCACAGAGCTAAAGATTATTCAGGATGTCCTTTATTGGGCATTTAGAAAGCAGTATCATGAATATTTAAATTTTTTATTATAGCGATAAGAGTACTTACAACTGCTTTTCAGTCTTAGGATAGTAACCACAAGTTATTATAAATAAATGAACTGCTTTTCTTTAAAAACATCACCACCACCACCACCACCACCACCATCACCATCATCATTATCATCATCATCATCATTGGTGGTGGGGCTGTATTTATGTATGCCAGAGAGTGGGTAGAAAGGTCAGAGGATGGCCTCAAATGGAGTGGATTTTCTCCTTCCTTCCATGTTTATGTGGTTTCAGACTGAACTCAAATCATCAGGTTTACATGATGAAGAACTTTACAAGCTAAACTATCTTGCCCAGCAGAACCAGACTTGCTTTTGGAGACCCAAAGAAACGTTACTGGATTGTAGTTTAACAGCTTCTGAAAATGATAACATAGGTCCAGCTAGAACCAGCAGTTTAAGTCACCTAACACAGAAGCTCCTCATGATTGATGATCTGAATCCCATCCTTGGGACCTACCTGCTATCTTTCTTTCTCTCTTTCTCTCTCTCTCACTCTCTCTGTTTCTCACATGCACACACAACTGAGATCCTTCAAAACATGAGGGAAAATCATAATCAGAACATACTGTGTGGAAAATATTTATTTTCAGCAAAATAATACGAGTATTGTTTTTTGTTGAAAATAGATATTATTTTTGTTGAAAGTATAATATAGTCTGATTATGATTTTCCCTTCTGTTTTGAAGGATTTCATTTCAATATATTTAGGCAAGAATTATTACATTTTTCTGGAGGGATTTCTATAGATTCCAAATAATTATTCCCTGTGTCATAAAGGAAGAAGCATTTCTGTGATTTCTGCATTGATGAATTATGCTATGTTTGCTTTCGTAGTTGATGATTTCCTGTTTTCTCTGCTCCCAAATAAAATGGTATGTTAGTTGAGCAAGAAATTAATATATATCTTTGCTGGTTGTATTACTACAATGTTTAAGAATGATGAAATGATTTGAATATGCACAATATTATTGTCACTTTGAAGGTATAGTTTAGGTGAATTATTATTTACGTAACCACACTCAGGTTTGTCAAGTCAAAGATATTTCAATTTGATCATGTCATCTAAAGTAGGAAAACTCAAACATGTGCTAAAATTACATAACTTACTTTAGGAGAATGAGTTTTATAATGGTCTCTATCTTCTAAAACAAAAGCAGATGGCACACTGCTGTCTTTTCATCATACAGTTTGAGCCCCTGATATATATTTGATATCCTTATGATCTTATTAAATGAGAATCTGAAATCTTTGAAACTAATCAAACTTGGTAAATTTTTCCAAAATTTATAGCTAAACGGCATGTGAAAAAATTGTGTGACTCAAAATGCACTCTGAAAATGTGACATTTTTGTCTTATATGATTTTTTAAAAATATTTTTTTCTCTGCTTGCCAGCTGCAATTTAAGTAGTTCTTTTAAATTATTTCTTTTATTACTTCTGGCTTGGCAGCAGAGCTGATTTGCTGCAGAATTTATGTCTTGTGTGTTTACAGTATGCAGTGAATGTAAGTACTATAAATAGTACTTTTATAAAATGCTCATGGTGGAATCAGATCCTAAGTCAGCAATTCCTTTCCAAATGCAGCTGCATCCAAATGGCTCTTTCCCTGGGGAAGGAAATACGTTATTTTCCCCTACGGCTACATGAAGAGATAAGTGTGAAGAGCAGCTGGCAGAAGAGAGCTGCATTTCCTGACGATAGCCGCCCTGGTGCTGAGTCCTGTCATTAGGACTGAGGCAGTTTGTGGGATTTTCCACAGGAGCATCCACGTGATTCTCTGTGAGGATCAGCATGGTGTTTTACAAGTGGCCACTGAACACTCATTTACTAACTGATAGTAACAGCTCGTACGCCTATACCAGGCAGATACAGGAAATACTCTTTCTTTTCAGTGTTAAGCAAGACATTATGCAAGCGAGTCACAAGATATCCATTTCAGAATAGACCTCTTGTAAAGTCTTTCACATTCATATTAATGGAATACATAATTTCTGTACAACATGGAATATACCCTAAGACATTGACCCATAAAATTCTTGCGATAGAATTGTAAATAAGCGAAAAGGTGTTTTGGTCAGGACAAAAGATTTATAACAAATGTCACTACTGAAAGGCCTCATAACTCACAAATTCAGGACTGTATACTAGACCAAAGCTCTAAATTTATAAAATTAACTATTAACTTACAGTTTGCATTGTAATACTTATATGTGCATATCTTGGTACAATTCTCATTCAGGTATGCTAACAAAAACCCTAGGAAGTCACATTAGACAGAG
The DNA here is from genome assembly GCF_030254825.1 of Meriones unguiculatus. Classification (NCBI taxonomy): domain Eukaryota; kingdom Metazoa; phylum Chordata; class Mammalia; order Rodentia; family Muridae; genus Meriones; species Meriones unguiculatus. The sequence continues at coordinate 73,828,057 of NC_083361.1, read as the reverse complement.
TTCTCCATAGGCAACCTAGCATCCAAGTGATATCAGCTTTGCTGACTAAATGCAGTTCCCATCTACCCATGTTCCCATACGCTAGACTCTCCTAATTCATGCTGTTTTCCCCTTCAGCAGGATAGTGCAACAGATTCACAGTCGTGTGCCATCAACCAGGTTTGTCCTCCATTCATTCATTTCCCCAAAGGACATGCAAGGACCTTTTAAAATGCAAATCAGATTATAACCTTCTCTGAATAAAACAATTCAGCAATTTTCCATCCAAATATTGTTCTCCATAATCTGCTTCTTGCAGAACTCTGCAATTCCTCTAGGCACCATCCTTTTTTCACTGTCTCTACTCCAGTCAGAACACTCTAAGTCCTTCTGTCAAAGGGTATTTATATGTACTACCCTTTGTGTTTTCTCCTTTTTTTTCTCACCAAGTTAATATTATTAATATTTCATAAGTTCATGTTAACACAGTATCAAAAGCTTTCTGACCTCTATGGCCAGTTCCACTCTAATGTACATTCCTGGAACCATTTTCAGCTATTTTATAGCACTTATGACAACTCTATAATATTCTTTACTTCGTGATTATTTGACAAGTATGAACCTTCGTGTTGGACTGCAGGCTCTGAGAAAACATCCTGTTTTAACTGCTGAGCTCCCAGCCTGATATATGCATCTGTTGATTGACTTAATTTTATTTTGTATGTGTGTGTGTGTGTGTGTGTGTGTGTGTGTGTGTGTGAAGCATCAGTTTTTAGAAGTAGAAATTGTGGTTGGATATTAGAGTGATCAAACTTAATGTTAAAAAGCACCTCGTTAAGGAACAAGTGTCCGTGCCACCCACTTTCTATTTAACTATATGATCATAGGTTTTCAACCATCATGAGTGAGGTTGTGCTTTCCACTAATCCTAATGAGCTATGATCCTTCCCTCTCTAACGTCAGTTCTTTTTACATGTTTTCTATGCTTCTACATATCTGGTCAGTTATGGTACTGTGATGTCATTTCCTTTCCCTTTATCTCCCTTCAAATGGAGTGAATGCCAACCTTTGAAATCTCTGACAGTAAAGAATAGTCCTTTACTTCAATATTAACATATTCTGCTATAGTTACGGAGTGAACCCCCTGCCATAGTATCCCTCTAGTTTTGAAGCGTTGCCATATAATTTACTACTCAATACAAGGAACTTTTGTGAGAGAAAAGAAAATGCTTTTAAACGTTGTACTGGGGCAATAAGAATAAACCTAGAGATGCAGGTACAAGTTTAAAATAACTTGCACACTGAAGGTGATTGTCCCATGTCATGATAATAAAATTTTCTGTGAAAAAAATAGAGTTTGATACATCCTTAATTAAATTCCTTTGTTTTCTGAGTCAAACTGTATAAATATTGTTAGAGACAGCTGCTTATAATTAAAAAACATCAGTCTTTCATTTGTATGTTACTTTAAATTAAGAACTGATAATATATGGAATAGGAGTCTCATTTAAGTAATTATGATAGATCATTGGTATTATTAATAGAAAGTTGATGAAACTGGTAAACTTTTAGCAAGGTTTATTGCTAACCAACATTATCTATATTCTTTTAATCCTTCTGTTTATGGTTCAATGAATATGTTTCATATTTCTGGGTTTTCTGATTTCCTCCAGGTAAATTCCGGTGGGTAATGAGATGAATCCTGGTTTGCTGATTTAGAGTGTGGGCTTCAGTTCTTGGTTTTCTGGGGTTCCTTTCCTTTAAGTAAGTTTTCTCATCTGTAAATTATTAACATTAATTACCTTGTGTGGGCTAACAGCTACAAATCGCAAGGTGTAGAAAATTCAGTCTTGAATGTAACTGGAAACTTTCCTGCTGACTGGGCCTCATGCTGGCTGGTGCTATTTAGACTGGTGCAGAAGAAAAGGCATGATCATATGCCATGCTGGACATTGTACTGTATAACCAACCTACCAGGAAATATATGCTCACTGGGGCGATAATGGGAAGATTGCTTATGGAGAGTAATAATCTGCCTCTTTTGTTATATTTGAGACCTCATTTCCCTGATTTAATTTACAGCTGGTACTGTAAACATGGTCAAAACCCATGGCTAGTAAGATCATACTCCCTTGGGGAGAACTGATTGTTGAAGGTTTTCTAAATTGTTATGTTGTCAAGATGCCTTTTGAATATTTCTTTTTGTATCCCTAGGTTTCCAACGATGATGCAACCTAGGTGAGAAGAGCTTCTAATCACAGTGGGCAATAGTGAAAGCAGAGACACCTTACTATTTGGAGAATAAGCAACTCTGAGAGCTAGGCTGTAGACAAAGCATCAGAATCAAATGCTTTCATTGCTAAAGACATGAACTCAGTGGCTGGCTCTTTGATCACCTCCCCCTGAGTGGGGAGCAGCCTTGCCAGGACAAAGAGGAAGACAATGAAGTCAGTCATGATGAGACCTGATAGGCTAGGGTCAGAGGGAAGGCTAGGAGGACCTCCCCTATCAGTGGACTGGGGAAGGGGCATGGGAGGAGATGAGAGAAGGGGAGGTTATTAGGAGGGTCAGGGGAGGGGGCTACAGCTGGGATACAAAGTGAATAAACTGTAATAAATAAAAATAATTAAAAGAAGAATAAACAGGTAATCTAAGAAAAAAAGAAAAGAACCAGAGGATAAGAAGACATACTGTGAATGCTGTCTATTAGACATGACATAGATATTGTACACATGAATTCATCATATTTGCAAGCACCTCCACGAGAATCGAGCAATTAAAAGTTTCAACATATACCTTGGATGCCTTCCTGGATCCCTTCCTCTAGCTGAGGATCTTTTTATTACTTCATGGATGCTAAGGGAGGAACATTTATTTCTCTTTGTGGATGTGGCTAGTGGGAAGTTTCCCAGACCCTGGTGGGTGACCAATACACATTAGGCAGAAAGAACTCTACTTACTAGGTTAAAAATAAATAAATAAATGTATGATAAAATAAATAATATTTGTGATTCAATATTTAGTGTTTTTGTTGTTGTTGTTGTTGTTGCCAATCTTTTATAGGTACCTAATTTTAAGGGGAAAAGCAGGAAAGAGAAAACAAAGCAACACAGTTCTTGAAGCAACAATGATTGACTTTCTTGCACTTACAATGGATCATATGGGGAACTCTAATACCATCATTTAGTTCACTACACATAAAACAACAACAACAATAACATTTGTGAAGATCCCAACATGAGCTAGTTACGTGGTAGTAACCGAGTAATAAAAAGGCATGATATAATAACTTTTTCATGAGCTCTGCTGGGAGAAGTTAACAGAAGGCTCTGCTGTCACATTTATCTGCACCAGCACGCACAGATTTCTCTTTTGTTATTTTCACAATTCTGTAAATGTGTCTTACATTGGTTGTTATGCGACACATAAGGGGAGTGGCAAGTGGCATTTACTAGGGTAGCAGAAGAGAAGAGTCACCAGAGAAAACTTTCCAAAGGAAAAACGTGTTTATAGACCTAGAGGACCCACTGGACGAAGGAAGGAAGGGAGTGGCAGGGGAGTGAGTCACCTCTGAAGTCACATACTATTAAGGAGAACAAGTTCAAGATGCGTCTGTAATTTTGTACAGCAGCATGAAGGGGAAAACAAGTAAAGGGTGGCAAATGGGAGCGAAAGGTTAAAAGTCTGGCCATACATACTCAATTAAACAGCCTAGCATTTATTCATAAGCAGCAAGAAATCCCGTAGAACAGGATTTGGGAAACTGGATTTCTAACATTGGTAGATAGATCTCTCTGGGTCACTGTCACAGAAAAAAAAAAAAAAAAAAAAAAGAGAAGCATAATAAGGAAGGGACTTCTGGGAAGTTCCCGCCAGGAACTGAGTAACCAAGGTGATGCCCCGGAGAGGAGAACCCTTGGTATCGCCCTGAATGGTAAGAACAATATTCTGCACGCTCTGGGCATGGAACCGTCTCCTGGGTAGCTGGGCTACTTGCCTAAATTCAACTTAAGTCAACAGAGTCTACTTCCATCCCCATTTCCGGGCAAGTCTGTGCTCCTGGCATCTTCTCTATGTACCCCAGGGGCAAATTTAGCTGGGTTTCAAACGTGTGAATGTCCCATTATATCTAAGCGTCTGAAAATGTCTTTCTTCCCAAACAGGCACTGAACAAGCAGAATCTGTTCTCAGCAGGAAACAACTGTGCTGCTGAAGTTGGCAGACGGAGTTGGAAAGCAAACAAGTTACAGCTCTGCTCCGCTGCCCACCAAGCAGCTTCACCCAGCTTCCTCTAAATGCCCCTTAGGTTCTCTCTCCTCTACAGAGAAAAACGCTGGGTGTTCACAGTCACCATTCTAATTGTTTCAAATTAAACTTCCCCAGGAGCTGAATTATCTTAGTGAATGCTTCTCAGTACTGAACCTCTTTGAATTCTAAGAGTTTGCAAGTTAAGAGTCCCTAAAGCTAGGCATTCTTCTTCTTCCTGTGTTTAAAAGAAAAACGTTTGTGAGTTGGTGTCCTCTTTATCAGAGGGTGTTGCTTGTTTGGTGTCGTGAAAGTCATGAGTGGCTTTGACACACTGGGAGAAAGAAGGAAAGAAAAAGTTCTGATGGACAAAAAAAAAAAAGCTTTTCCAGCACTTCCCCAAGAATATTTTGCTGAACCCCCTTGAATCTGAAGGGCATGACAGGATGTAATTACTAAGTAAAATGTAAGCCTGCTGACTGTGTTACCAGGAATCTAGAGAGTCCAAAAGAGGTAGTGATAGCAGGACATACAGGATATAAATTCCAACAAACAGGATTGAATATTATTTTTTTATTAGTTACTAATTATAACATCCTCAGTTCTCCACTGAGTTTCCTAGAGCTCAGTTTTCCTACTCTCACAGAATAACTGTGGTTGAAAATATAGTATACTAGTGTGTATTATTGCTTTATGAAAAATAACGCTTTCAAAGATCACAAGTGATTGTGAAATTCTGAAGAAATTAGAAATTCATCAGATCCTTGTCCCATTAATCATTTCAAAAAATATAATTGGAACTCACTGATATGATAAGAAGTTTGTAGCTCTCTCTCTCTCTCTCTTTCTTACTGTGTGTGTGTGTGTGTGTGTGGTTTGTCTTTTGGCATCAAGATTAGCGGAATGGATAATTCTGCAGGTGTTTTAGGTGGAAGCATATATGGAAAAAAATCTGAAGAAAGAAGTTTCCTACAAATTCAACGATTTATAACTATAAATTTTAATTGATTTTTTGTTTATGGTATGATATGTGGATCTATTTTCATTTTTCTATATGTGCAAAGCCAAATTTTTATTTCTAATTTATTTCTCTACATTATTTGTGGAAGAGGCCATTTTTTCTACAATGTACTTTTTAAATATTTTATCAAAAACTAGGTGGCTCTGGCTGGATAGGCTTATTTCTGTGTCATCTATTCTAGACCATGAGTTTACACGTCCTTTCTTGTTCCAGGACAATGATGTTTGCATTTTTACGGCTCTGTACTAGAATTTGATATTAGGTGCTGTGGTGCCTCCAGCATTGCAGATCAGCTTGACTATCGAAAGTTATCTTTTGCTTATTGTTTGCTTGTTTTTAAAGCTTCCAAACAAATTTAAGAGTTGCTTTTCTTATTTCTGTGAAGAATGTCACTCACTCGAGTCTGAATGGCTATCATCAAGAACATAACAAATACTGGGGAGGACATAGAGAAAGAAGCTTTCTACACTGCTGTTGGGAAATGTAAGTTTATGAATTGACTGTATAAAGTATTTTAGAAGACTATAAAGAGCTAAAATATATATCTACATGTCCTCACTTTCCACCATATCAGGAGACAGGATTTCTCTAATTTTCTTTTTCTGTTGCCTATGCCAGGCTAGCTTGTTAACACACTTTAAGCAATTGTGTTTTCTTTGCTTCCCATCTCTTAGCAGATGCAGTGTGGGATTACAGGTGTTCACATTACTACATTTGGATTTTTACACTGGCTCTAGGGATCTGAACTCATAATGTCAGGCTGACATGCCCAATGCTTTGCCCAGTGGACCATATCTTCTGCCTCAGGTCCATATTTATTGCTGTAGCCGTGCACATTTGATGAGAAATGGAACCAGCCTAATGTCTGCCAGTGTATGAATATATAAAGTGTGGTTCATTCAGAAATTAAGGTTGTATTCAACCATAAAAAAAAATTAGCTGGGAATCAACCCATCCCAGTGAAAGGGATATTGAGCCATACTCATGACAGAGAGCTATTGAAAATCAACACTGTACTCCTATCAATAGATATTGTTATTTTAAAGATAAAAAGAGGAAAGGAGACAAAAGTTGTATACAATATCAGCAGACAGAAGAAAGATGTCAGGAAAATACTCTATTCTAGGCACTGGACCAGAGCAGCAGGGAGACTTCTTCACGTTACAAGGACTCCTGTGGAGCAAAGACACAATTTTCAAAAGCCTCCTGCTGAGCTGTAGCTGGACAGCTCCAGACCTTCTGTGAACTTCAGTCTTAAGAGATTCAGAGCAAATGTTGTGGAAGCATAAGCTGAACCTGGCAAACAGAATACTTCTAAGCTTGGGGGAAGATATTTGACATTAGAATCAGGTAAAGTATTTAAGGGGATAGAAGTCTGAGAGCCAGTGTGTTAAGGAGACAACAGACACAGGTTCCAAACTGAATACCCAGCTTCGGAAAGGACTGCCCAGAGGTGAGACCATCTTTCAAGAAGATTCATGAAAGTCTTTCTAAATATCATCTTTGTAAACATCATCTGTGAAACAAGCCATGAGGAAATTCCCCTGGCATGACTGTAAGCCAAGGTTTGACCACAAAAAGGACAACACAGACGAGAAAAACAACACTCACAATCCAAGCCCTGGAGGATTGTGCTGAGGTGTGACCAGCACCCATGGACCAATCTGTGCAGGACTACCCATTGATGTGATTAATATCTGATTAGACCCTCGACCTTGCAAAGGACTGTACTCGGGCAATCACAGCACCTTCACCCTGACAATGAAAGTGGCAGCCAGAAGTATCTTCAAAGTAAGTGAATTTCCCAGTGGACCATTTTCTTTAGCTAGCCTTGCAAAAGGCATCCCAGGTGTGTAACAGGCTTCTTCTTATCAAAGGGCTAAAGGTTACAACAGGCAATCAAATGGGATTCGTTCACATTCTACACCTCTGTCTTCCTCTTACTCCTTCACACTTACCCTTTATTCAATACCAAATAAACAGGATAGCTCTGCATTCTCTCTCTCTTCTGCCTCCTGTTGTCTTTTAATCCTTTCCTGTGTGGTTTTGCTTTTGATAGACCTTCCCTAAAAATAGTAGGTTAATCTTTAGCGGGGAAGGGGGTGAAATGTCACAGAATATAACTGTTCAAATGTGTTAATATTATACAATGAAACCTACTTCTACACTTTGACCTTTCCTACCAGCCTTCTTAGCCTTACCTTCTCTCTGCTGTTTATTCTTTTGAATCAGCTACATAAATACTTCACACCAGGGGCCCCCAGTGGCTTCTCTGGGCTGAGACACAGGTAGATAGTTTTCATTTTGCTTCCTGTCCTCCATTTAGATGTCTTCAGACTTAGTCATGTAACAGCTATTTGCAGAAGCCTCTTCTCCCTAAGGATTTCTCTTCCTGTGTCGACCCCCAATACCTAGCTCTTTACTAAGGCCTCTCAGCCATTCTTGCTAAATCATCACAATTCTTTTGACTGACCCACAGATGAATTCTCTACCAGGGACCCCACAGCTACCACACTTGCTTAGATCAAGCAAAGAATGGGCTACTCATCCTACAAAGACAAGACCAGATCTCTATACTGAGGGAAACCTCAAATACTATAACTGCTAGTAGAGAGATCCCTGCGCAAAAGCACAAACATGAACAGCCAAGACAATATCCCTCAGACAGAGTCTGGTAATCACTATTGTAAATAGGCCCCTCCAAAATAAAATGTGGTTGAAAAACAATACAAAAACTTCAAAGTAGCAATTATGAACGTGTACAAGGACATTAAAGATGATATGAATGAATGTGTTTGTGAACACTATCTAAACAGAAACAGTTGAGTGTAATAATAAAAAAAAATTAAAACCTGAAACTATAAAAGAATCATGAAAGAAAATCCAAACTGAAATAAAACTGGACATGAAAAGAATTTTTGGTTGTTGATTTGTTGCTGTATAGATAAAGTCTTATATAACAACTATGTTGCCAAGGTGGCAACACATTTTTATTTTTAATCACTTTACAATCTGATACCAGCCTCCTTGCCCCTTTCCACCCAGTCCTACCCTCATTCCTCCCTCCTCCCATTCCCCTCTACTTCTTTTCAGAGAAAGGAGGCCTCTAAGAGGTAACAGTCCACCCTAGAACTTCAAGTCACAGCAGGACTAAGTGTATCCTCTCCCACTGAGGCCAGCCAAGGCAACCCAACTAAGAAAAAAGGATCCAAAGGCAGGAACAGAGTTAGAGACAGCCCCTACTCCCATTATTAGGGGACCCACATGATAACCATGCTGCACATCTGTTATATATGTGTAGGGGTCTAGGTCCAGCCAAGGCAAGCTCTTTGGTGATTCAGTTTCTGTGAGCTTCCATGGACCCAAGTTACTTTAAGCTGTAGGTTTTCTGTGGTGTCCTTGAACCCTCTGAATCTCTCACTACTTCTTTCCATTCTTCTTCAAAACTTCCTGACCTCGCTCTATTGTTTGACTGTGGCCCTCTTCATCTGTTTCCATCAGCTGCTGGGTGAAGCCTCTCAGAGGACAGTTATGCTGGGCTCCAGTCTGCATGCATAGCTGAGCGTCATGAACAGTGTCAGGGGTTGGTTCTTTCCCATGGGATGGGTCTCAAGTTCAACCAGTCATTGATTTGTCATCCCCCCAGTCTCTGTTCCATCTTTATCTTTACATTTCTTGTCGGCAGGACAAAGTTTTGGTTGAAGTTTTTAGAGGTGGATAATTAGACCCTCTCCCTCCACTGGAAGTCCTGCCTGACTGCAGGAGGTGGACACTTTAGGCTCCATCTGTCTCTCTAAAGGGAGTCTCAGTTAGGGTCACCCCACAGACTCCTGTGAGCCTCCCCATCCTAGAGATGCTCTGGAAATGAAAATTTTATAATGTAAAACAAACTGTACAGGTAAGCCTCATTAACAAGATGTGGAAGAGAAAATTTCAGGGATTGAAAACAAGGTAGAAGAGATAACATGTCAGTCACAGATCAAGTTAAATCTGAAAAAAAAAAAAAATCCTGAGTGAGGTAACCTAGAAACAGAAAGACATACATGGTGTGTGCTCACTTATAAGTGGATAGTAGTCAAAACATCTGGGCTCAGGGGCCCCTGCAGAGACTGACAAATCAACCACAGATCATGCATAGAGAGGACTTAGACACCCTGCTCAGATGTAGCCCCTGGGCAGCTCAGTCTCCATGTGGGTCCCCCAGTAAGGGGAGTAATGGCAGTCACTGGCATGAACTGGGTTGCCTGCCCTTTGATCATTTTCCCCTGGTGAGGTGGCTTTACTAGGCCACAGAGAAAGAGGATCCAGACAATCCTGATGAGACCTAATAGGCTAGGTTCAGATAGTAGGGAAGAAGGACCTTGCCTTCAAGTAGACTAGGAGAGAGGGACATGGGGGAAAAGAGGGAGGAAGGGTGGGACTGGGAGGAGATGAGGGAGAGGCTACAGCCAGAATACAAAGTGAATAAATTCTAGAATAAATAACAATAATAATAATAATAGCAATAATGAAAAATCCAGACATCTCCCCAAAAGAAGCAATCCACAATCCAGAAAATCTGGAGCACTATAAAATTATTAGTGATAGAGGAAGGAAAAGAAACCAAGGCTAAAGGAATAGAGAACATCTTAAAGAAATAATAGGAGAAAATTTCTCTAATCTAAAGAAGGTGGTACCTACCGTAGGTACAAAAAAAAACATGAAAAAATGACATATACTGACAAAAGAAAGAATATTGAAAGCTGCAAGAAAAGAAGACAAAGTCACATAAGTAGGCCTATTAGAATACCATTTGACTCTTCAATTGAGGTGCTAAAAGCCATCCCGACTTGAACAAATATTCTACATGGATTAAAAGCATATATGAATAGCAAAAGAAACAACAGAAAGCATACAAACTCACAGAAACTGAACAACTCACTACTAGACTTTTTAAAAGTGGAAAACAAATTGAGAAAAAAAAATGCAGGATTCAGAAGGAATTAAAAAAAAAAAAACTTTTAAAATTGAATGGAAACAAAGAACAACATACCCCAAACTGTGGGGCACGATGAAAGCAGTTCTAAAAGACAGGTTTATAGCACCAAGTGCCTACAGATAAATGAGAGAGCCCATGTCAGTAACTAACTGAGACACCCCAAAGCACCCAAAGCGGAAGAAACCACACTCAAGGTAAGTAGATGACAGGAAGTGATCAGACTGAAATGAATTTGAGGGCTGAAGTTCACAAAGTAGAAATAGCAAAGCCGGGCAAGCAAAATTCCAACACAAAGAATAAAATGAAGAGTTGGTTCTTTGAGAAATCAAAAAGGTTGACAAATCCTTAGCCAAATTAACCAAAAGATGGTGAAAATTTCCAAATTAATATAATGAGAAATGAAATAGAGGACATTACATCAGACAGGGAGAAAATTTCAGAGAATCATAAGGGCATACTTTAAAAACCTGTACTCTACAAAACTAAATAACCTAAAATAAATATTTTCTTAATATAAACAACCAACCAAAGTTAAATCAATATCAAATACACAATTTAAACAGAGCCATAAGCCCTAGTGAAGTTGAAACATTAATCAAAATTTTCCCAATCCTTTCAATTTAGGAGAGAATTTTAGCAGACTTTCAAAAAGATTCATGCCAACATTCCCCAAATTATTATTCAAAAAAAAATCTGAAAGAACATTTTCTAGTTTTTCTATGAAGGTACTATTACCATGATACCAAGACCACACAAAGACCCAAGAAAAAAAATAATAGACCAACATCCCTTATGCATATAAATACACAGATCCTAATAAAATATGTACAAAATAAAAGAACACATAAAATAATTTTGTGTCTTTCTATTGCTGAAAACGGTTATCAGCTGTAGAACTTTCCTTGTGGAGTTTTTAGGGTATTTTTATACATAAAATCATATCATCTGCAAATAAAGATAATTCGACTTCTTCCTTTCCTATTTGTATCCCTTTGATCATCTTCTGTTATCTGATTGCACTAGCTAAGGCTGTAGGTGCTATAATGACAAGGTTTATACCTCAAGAAACTGATCATCCTTGCCTTGTTCCTGATATTAGCTGGAAATGCTTTGAGTTTCTTTCTTTTTTGGTTGATATTGGATGTGAGCTTGCTTTAAATTACCTTTAGTAAGTTGAGGTATATCCCTGAATCCTTAGAGTCCCCAGGACTTCTATTAGGAAGTAATGTTTGATTTTTGTCAAAGGCCTTTTTTTCTGAGTCTAATGAGATGGCCATGTAGTTTTATCTTTAATTCTGTTTATGTACTAGAAAGTACTATGTATGCTACCAGAAGAGAAAGATAATCAATATCGCCCAGCTAACAAACCTAGGGACATATAACAGTCACCTATCTGCAAGAGATTCTGTTAAAACAATGGCACAAAAGTTACAGGAGTAACCATATACTTTTGCTTAGACATAAGGCTCACTCTATGAGATGGAAGCCGTATCTGTCACTGTTAAAATGGAATGGATATTGAGACTACATAGGCAATGGGTCTTCAGAGAAAACCTGCTAGCCTTAGTCTGCGAAAAGAATATAGCAATAACCCAAGCCCTGATGATGTCCTACTAAACCTATAGATCACCTTGCTTAACCCACATAAGAGAAGTTTCTTCTTTCAGTAGATGAAAATAAATATATATATACCTACAATTGGTTGACTTAATGAGAGTGAACTTGGAACATTCAGTCATAAATGTGTTGTTTTCATTAAAACCTTCTCTCAAGGCTCAGGGAGCTATGTGTTACAAGAGGAAAGGTTATAAGACTCCAAAAAGGTTGTCTTCTGGACCCAACAGGACTGATCACCTATAAACTCACAGAGACTGTGGCAACATGCAGAAACCTGCACAAGTTGAAGACAGACTGGGTCCTACCCTTGAGAAGAGGAAGTGGACACATAGGTCCACCCTTAACCAAGAAGCTATCAGTAGTTAATACCCACCAGGTAAAATAAATATTCTCCAATGGAGTATGACAACCACATTTCAGGAGAGAGTGGAGGGCAAAAATTTGGGTGGATAGGAAGGTGGAAGGATATGAAGAACGTGAGAGAGGAAAAAAATAAAAATATATTGTATCAAAATGTTTTTAATAAAAAAGAAAGCTCATTACCTTGTATGTACTTTAAAAATGTTGATAGTGCCTCAGAAAAATAGGAAAGTTGCCAACTGCCATGTGTTAAGACCATAGAAAACTAATCAAAAAATTAAACTATTTTAGATTCATTGAAATCAGACATAACTCTGTTCATGATTTATAAATCAAATATATTTTGATTTATAAATAAATATCCTCAGTTCTTGAGTTAGCAGATAGTACACTGGAATTATGATAATGAAAAAACTTTGAGGAAAATGAATACAGAAATTATTTTAAAAGATGAAGGCAGAGCATAATGAAGAACAAAGGTGCAAGTGGCACCTTTGTCTATATTTTATAGACATCCAAATGTAGATATTTGGTGAAGAATTTCTACAGAGGGGGCTCAGGACAGGAAAGTTTGAGGATGGAAGTAGACAGGTCAAAATAACACAAAAAAGTGGTTCAGCAAAGAAGGGAACAATCTTCACTCTTCCCCCTTCAACCTCTCTCACTGGTGATTTCCCACTCACTGATTCTTTGCAGAATCAATGTCAGAAGAGCACTGTGGTGCAGGAGTCTATGTGGTGAGTCCCCAGAGCAGGGCAGAGAAGACAGGGAATGATTTTGAGTGTCTGATAGAAAGGCCCACTCTGTAAATGGGTGTGCTTTCGTTCTAATGACACAGACATCTTCCTGTCTATGCGTGCAGCATGATGGTGATTGTGCTTATAGGTACTGCTCTGCTACACACAGGAGCAGCCTGATTGCTTGGACTCATAATCTAAACATACTGGATGTCAGTTGAATTACCTCAAGAAAGGTTTTTTTTTTTTTTTTTTTTTTTTTTTTTTTTTTTTTTTTTTTTTTGCTTACTTACTTTCCTAATCCACAGAAGTGATTGATGACAGAATTTTTGGGGCTAGGAGGAGATTAGGGAAGAGGGTGGGATTGGGAGGGAATGAGGAAGGGGGATACAGCTGGGATACAACTTAATAAATTGTAACTAATATTAAAAAATAAAAAAATAAGAAAAAAACACACTCAAGAAATAAAATAAAATAATTCATAGAAAATGTTTAGAATGACTTCCAGAAAAAAATATTTTTAGTAGAAACTAAGAAAATGCATAACTTTAAGTTCACATTACTCACATTTCAAAATAGAAATTAGATGTTTCGAATTTGTTCTACAAATCATACAACTAGCTTGATGGTCAGAAGTGAAAAATGGAGAAAATCCTCTATATCATAACAACTGTCTGACCAAAAATCTGTCTGACCTCCTAGATTGTGAATTTCTTTAAAACAATGTTTATATCATGTTATTATACATTTCAAAAGCCTTTTATGGTACATAAATTTTGGCCAGTAAAAGTTTGATGAATGAGTGCATAAAGCACATTGGCAGACAGTATAATGCAATTATTACAAGATGGAGAATAGTTTTCCTTATAGACTGAAATCTCTCTTTGGTCCAGTACACAGAATTCTAAATAAGAAGAGTGAATGCAGCTTTTTTGTAAAATTTATTAATAAATTACAAACAATTGACATGTTATATGATTGCTCCAAGGTCCATTACTTTGGTTTGACTATTTGATTCACTCTTCAAAGCTCTCTCCTCCTAATCTCAAGTATTTGCAGAAGTTTTCTGAACTTCAAACAATTTATTATAGCTAAGATCACTTGTGTTATTTCAAATATTATTGTTCAGTAGAAGAACAGTGTGCTATTTAATGTATTTTTAAAAATTTCTTCGAAACAGAGTTTCATTGGTATCTCTGGATGCCTTGAACTCACTACATGGTACAGGAAGATCTTGAACTCAAGGTTTGCCTATCTTGGCTTCTTAAGTGTGGGGATTACAGGCATGCTTCCTTATGCCCATCCAGATACGCTTTTGATTGTCCCTTTGGAGTTCCAGATTTATCACCTAACACCAGATTTAACACCTAACAGTATGAGGAGACTCTGAGACTTATCTGAGGAAGGAGGGTGAAAGTTCATAACCATAGTTGAACTTTTATAGTCATATTTGCATGGAAATGTTAAAACTCCTTAAATGAAAACAGAGGTAAATTAACTATTTTGCGGTTAGAATTGTCTTAGAATTGATACTGTTAATAGTTCAACGCCAATAAACCCTTAAGAAAAGTGGACTAGGAGTCATAAACCTTGGTCATACTATCAATGATTATTTAAGGCAAATTTGTTACCTGTACCTTTTCATTAACAACATTAAAATCAGATGCAGTTTTACTTGTGAACATTCTGTAAATGACAGGAAAAGTAATGAAAAACATAAATCTATTATATCACCATCTGCATCAATTTGAGTACTGTGCATCATTTTTACTATGTAGTAATTTTGATATTCCTTGAGGTTTGTTTCTTCCATTTGACCAACATTTCTGTCTATGTTTAAGCATAAAACTCACTCAGTATAAAAAAAACAAACAATAAATCCTCTTTCTAATACTTTCTAGATACATGCAGATCTTAGTAGATTATAACAAAAATTGGGAATATTTGCAATCTGCATTTGCACTCCAGAAATCATGGTGCTATAGTGTACTTTTTACTGACTTTAAGAAATTACTCAAAATTAATGGACATTCATCACATATGGCTTAAGGGTACTGTATTCTCAAAGAGGTCTGTAGGCAAACATCCTTTGTCCAATTAGAGTTTGTGGTTAACTACAGTGAAGAACTTTGGGGAAGTAATGTCCTCAGAGACAACAGAATCACCTCTTTCTACATAATCACGTTTCTCTTGTCATGTTTAAAATTTCAGTAAAAGAATCTGTGGGAACCCTCAGGCCATTCCAGCCATGGAGACAGTTAGGCTAACTACAGATCTTTATCTCTTCCTCAGCTCCTCCAAATCCATTCCTCTGTCCCATCTCCAGCTCTGCAGCAGACCACCTGCTTACTTCCTGCTTACTCCTAGGCTCCATCTCTAGTGGGTCATAAAGATCTGTTACTCTTAGCCTTTCTCCTCGACCCCCTCCATTCACTGCATTATCCTAGCTCCCAAATCTAGCAGGCATTTCCTGGCAATCCACATGTCACTCTGACCAGGAAAGCAGGTAGAGAAACTGCACATCTTCATATCTCCTTTCATTCCTTCAAGTCCAATTACCCATTCTCATTGCCAGCTCTGTAGCAGGCCTTGTGTTGTGGTGATTCCTTACTCTACCCCCATTTCAAGAGGACTAAGCTTTCCTCCTTCCTATATACCTCCTCAGCCTTCTTCCAACTGATCTCCATTAGTGTCAGCTACCAATACCTAGAAATACATTTTATCTGGGACCCCCAGTAGACAAATCTATCAGGATTCAAGAAGATTTCCTACCAGGTAACACACAGCCATCACACTCCACAAAGAAACAGAGAAGGCAACAGAAACCAAGCTACAAAACACCCACTCAACAAACACAAGATTTCTGTACCAAGAATTACAATCTTCCCAAAACCAGATGCTTAGACAGCAGCATAAAAACACTATAAAACACAATAATAGAGAAAACAATGTGTGTCCACTAGAGGCCAGTAACTTGACTTAAGCAGGCCGTGAGCATTGCAACATAGCTGAAGTACTCATAAAAATCTTCAAATGGCCATTATGAGGATAATAGTAGTCCCTAAAGGAGAAATGAATAAGTCACTTAAAGAAATTTTTGAAAGCACAAACAGTGAAAGGAAATGGATAAAACCATTCAAGACTTGAATATGACAATACAATCAATAACGAAAACCCAAATTGAGGGGAACGAAAAAATTAGGAACTCATACAGGAAGCTCAGAGGAAGGCCAAACTAAAAGAACAAAAGTGATGGAAAAGACAATCTCAGATATTGGAGGTATATACAAAATATTGATACCTTGGTAAAAAAAAATGTTAAATCTCAAAAAAAAAAAAAAAAAAAAAAAAACCTTCTGGCACAAAACATCCAGGAAATCTGTGACACCATTAGTAGACAAATGCTAAGAATAATGGACTAGAATAAGGAGAAGAAATTCAAGTCAAAGGCACAGAAAATATTTTCAACATAATCATAGAAAAAAAAATCAATCTAATGAAGGAGATGCCTATCAAGGTACAAGAAGCATACAGATCAGCAAACAGAATGAAACAGAAAGAAAATCAGTTTGGCACATAATAATCAAAACATTAAATGTACAGAACAAATATTAAAAGTTTCAAGGGAAAAAGACCAAGTAACACGTAAAGGCAGACCTATTATAATAACACCTGAATTCTCAATGGAGACTTTACAGGCCAAAGGGATACTCCACATACTCTAAGAGAACACAGGTGCCACCCTTGACGACTATAACCAACAATATGTTCAATCACAATACATGAAGAAAATAAGACAGTCTGTGATAAAACCAGATTTAAGTAATATTTATCTAAAATCCAGCCCTATGGAAGGCACTAAATTAAAAGGACTCTAACCAAAAGTGGTTAAACCCTTCCTCTCCAGAAAACAAACAAACAAACACAGCCCACAGAGAATAAGCAACGCCAGACCAACAATGTTAGGACACCTTAGAAGTTGGTTCCAAGACGCAATTTTATAAGACAAAGTTCCCAAATTAAAAAAAAAAAAAGGTAGAGGACTCATCTTAGTAAATTAACAGCACACCTGGAAACTATAGAAGAAAAGAAAAAAGGAGTCGGAATAGATGGCAAGATCAAACTCAAGGCTGAAAGTAATAAAATAGAAAAAAAATAAGATAAGAATTACAAAGAATCAATGAAACAAATAGTTGTTTTGTTGGGAAAATCAATAAGATTTTAAAAAAAAAACTTTATTGAAATTAGCTAACAAGCAATACAGAAAAACTAAATTTTAAAAATTTAAAACACACACACAGCAGAGAGAGAGAGAGAGAGAGAGAGAGAGAGAGAGAGAGAGAGAGAGAGAGAGGGGATAGCTGAAACATTCTTGAATAATAGAAGAAATGTGGGAGGCGTCACTATCCCTGGTTTGAAATTGTACTATGGCACTGTAGCAACAAAACCAGCACCATTAGGGTATTGACATAAAAACAGACATGTTTATCAGTGGAATCAAACTGAAGACCCAGACATTAATCCTCTCACATTTCAACACCTGATTTTATTAAAACATAAAGAAGCCATCAATGCACATTGGAAAGAAAAAAAAGACATCATCTTCAACAACGATGAATGTCAAACTAGATGCTTGTAGGTAGAAGAATCCAAATAGATCTGTACCTTTCACCCTGCATGAAAGTGAACATGTAAGGTCTTACAGACATAAGACCTCAACAAAAAAATCAGATACATAGAGCCGAATAAAAGACAAAGCGGGAAATAACTTGAACTTATTGGCACAGGAAAAGACTTTCTGAACAGAAGGCCATCAGCACAGGCACTAAAATTAACAATTAATAAAGGGGACATAATAAACTGAAAAGCTCCCGTAAGGCAAAGGATATACATTAATTTTTTAATGATTCATTGGTAGTGGTAGTGTATGTGGGGGTATGTGTATTTTTTTAGTGTGTGTGTATATGTGTGTGTGTGTGTGTGTGTGTGTGTGTGGTATGTATATTTTTTAATGTGTGTGGTGTGTGTATATATGGTGCGTACATGTGATTATACAGGTTTTCTCAACTCTGTAGACCAGAGGAGGATGTGGGCATTTTCTTGTGTTACTTTGCAGCTTATGAACTTGAAGCAGTTTCTCAATCATCTTGAAATTTGCTGCTGTAACTAAAGGGCTGAATGTGGAGGCTTCATCATCCACTTGTTCTATTTCCCCGTGCTCGTGGGTACACAGCTATACTTGGCTTTTTATATAGGTGCTCAGAATTCAAACTCAAATCTCCGTGGTTTTACGCAAGCCCTCTTTTCCATTCAACCATTTATTTACTTGGTGTTGTCAATTCCATAATGGAGGGAAACATCTTTGATTTCTTGAAAATAAATAAAATAGTAATAATTGTACCTGTCACCAAGGTTGCCCTGAAGATGAAACAGGTTGATAATTACAAAGCATTTAGCACAATGTCTATCACATAAATGTGCAGCTAATGAGGGCTATATTATTATTCCTTGGAAAGGTGCAAACTGTAAGAAAGCTTACTGTGCTACATCCTACAAAGCGACAGGCAGAGATAGTGTGAATGTTTGGAAGACATATACAATCTTTTAGTCTCTTGGGATTCACATCCTCACTGTACAGATATTTATTATAGACATGAATATGACAGACACTTCATGATAGAATAAGAAACAATCCTTTCCTACAGTGAACAAAACTTGTGTTTCTGATGGCTCATGTAGTCTCCAAAGAAGGGATATTTTAGTAACATTAGATTCACTTTGGGATTTCAGTGATTAAAAGTTCCTGGAGACGCATCAGGCAAGAGTAGAGGTCTGATCTCTGATATTAGATATAAATTGGGACTTTGTACCGATGTTCATTTAGGTGTCATCCACCCAAAGAGCATCTCAGAGGCGGGACCTGGGGCATCAACCCGCATGCAATCAGACATGCTCTTCTCTGGGTCACGAACAATTCCACATTTGGCTAAAGCTGAGGATCTGGCTTCCTTCCATGTATGTGGACCTATCTGCATTGCCCACGTGGCACGCCTGGGTTGGCTACCCAGAGGCTATTTAAGCTGTGGGCTGGCTTTCCCTAGGGTCCGAGGATTGTTCAAGGTTCCTGAATAAACTGCATTGAAAAAAAAAAGTTCCTGGAGAAAATAAACTTCCAATTATCTCTAAAACTTCTCAAAATTTTAGACAGTTCTCTTAGAACCATAAGAAAATAACACCATCACCCTCAATCTATTGAAGGCTAAAGTGTTTTTAAAATGAAATGCTGAGGCAAGATTGACACTGTGAATTTTTAACACTTATGAATGCTGTGAGGTATAATTAACTTATCAAAGAGTTTTTCAAAGGATTCAACTAGGTATATTTCTTGTGAACATAACATGAATCTTGGTTTTCGTGTCTTTCAATCATGCTTCATAATTTGACATGTACTTAATAATTTTATTTTAAGCAGCTAATCACCAGCAAAGGTGCATGAAGAATACATACTGGGAAAACTTAGAACCTAGAAAAGCCATTCTAGGCCACAAAAAAAAATTAAAGTATTTCTAAAGCATGTTAAGGACCGAATAAAGCTCTGGAAGGTAACAATGAAGGATGTAAAAGTACCTCTTAGTATAAGGTTTTCCAAGTCAGAGGAATACATGGAAGTTGAATGGGATACATATAGATGAGATGACTAGCAAATTGACTGGTCCTGAAAGAAATAAATATTTCTGCCTTTTGTAGATTAATATATGTACAATACTTTTCTTCTCCTTTCCTCCTCCAAACCTTTCTTTAAAAAATCTTCCCCACCCTGCTTCAAATTCCTTACCTCCACTTTGATCAATTGTTATCTGAATTACTGTGTGCACTCATGGTAAAACTGAAGGGAAAAAATTATTGTAACCCAGACATCTTGGAAAATATTTTAGAAAACAATTTATACTTTACAGGTATGATCATATGGCATGAATGATCTGCATTGTTTTAGATACAAAGTGCTTTACTCCCTTCTTTGAAACATGGTTGCAGTTTTGTCATTATCTAGACACAAATAAATTTGTGTCTGTTGCTCAAAAAGGCTTTTGGTTAGCTTTTATAGCACTTAGGTAAGCTTGTAAAGCAGAGCATCTTGCTCATCAGAACAAAGAAGGACATGTGCTCTTTCTGATGTATAGTAAGATTATTGAGCACAGAGTTCCACACACAGCTCTGACATAACCGTTTGCTTTCTTCTCAGCACCAGTAAACGTAAAATGTTTCAAATGAGACTTGAAATTACACAACTGTCTGACTGGAAGAAACATCCAATGAAGTATCTTCAGCATTTGCTTTTTTTTTAAAGACTTATATTTATTAAAAATAACATAGCTGAAAGGATTCTTTTTCTAGAGTTATTCTGAGTTATGTACCACACAGTCAAAACCAACCATGAAGAAAGATACTAATATGCACCGAATGCTTGCAAAGGCGCAAAACATGAGATTTTACTTTATTCTCATAGCAATACTCTTAAATAGCTACAATCATGTATTGGAGAATGAAACTGTTGTGGGAGGAGTGAGTTACATGTGTTGGCTCCCTGGTACTTAAAACAGAACTTACATGTTTATTTATGAAATACGACTCAACTAAATAGTCTTTCGATGAAATCATGTAGTAAAGAATAAATAATAAATTGTGATAAATTAAAAAAAGAAGAAATAAATTATTTTGTATGTACTGCCAAGCTACTTTAACCAAAGAGTAGTAAATGCGTACAAAATGGCCGGATTCAGATTAGAACTCATATTTAGTTGTAGTGGCTACAAGACACGGTCGTTTAAGTATATTATAATATTTGCCATGATGGCAATTTTCATGAAAGAATTTTTAAGATAAAAAAATTCTCAGTAAGGTGGATATTGATGACTTACAATTACAAATGAGCTAGGAAACAGACAGAGGTGTTGATTTGCCTTGAATTATTCTACAATCAAACCATCACTTAAACAGTAGAATAGAGAAAAAATTTGTTTGTACTTGTAAGCTGCTGTAAATCCTGTTTTCAGAACGGGATAAGTAAAACTTAATAGCAAAACTAAGCGTGCTGAGAATACACTCTGATTTCATTTTGATTTCAACAGATAATTGCTGAGTGCCAACTCTAATTTTCTGCTTTGAGTATGCAATGTCAGGGGTTGAAGATATAATAGTGAAAGAGCAATTTCTGCTTGAATTAGCTCACAATTTTATTTTAGATGGAACACCATCAAATCCATGAATTCTAAATCTGGTTGTCTATAAGAATAACCTATCATGTTTTCTAAAAATATAGGACAAGATTTTCTGGGCTTTGGCCTTCAAGTTCTACTTATACCAAGTGTCTCACATAATTCTGATGAAAAGCCAGGCTAAATAATAACTGGGTTAGTTACTTGCTGGACTTTTTTCTTACAGTTTTTTAATCTATCAATAAATCAGTCTTTAAAATATGGTGAAGAATAAAGACCTGTATATTTCAGTTCACAGAACATTTCTCTTAGAGGAACCAAGGAAAAGAAATGATGACATGGTAAAGAGTTTGATTGGAAAGTCACTGACGGCCTAGGTTAACACGAGCTCATATTATGATTGCTTTTTGACTGATGCAGATGCCCGAGGCTATATGATGGGAGATATCAAGGGTCTTGTTAGATGCCAGGTGAAGACCATAAAAAGTGGGCTTGAATGCTTTAAATAGATACTACACATGCTATGTTGTATCCAGGGAACTGTCAATGTCTGCATATAACATAGCAATTCTTGCCTACGGAGGTAGGCAACCAGGCTGAGGACAGAAATAGAGAGCACCACACTTTACAAGGAGCTAGAAATTGAATCCTTTGAGGATAATTAGAAGATGTTTCCAGTGAGACAATTATTGCCACATTCCCCAGACTTTCTCCGTGGTTGTGGGGAAATGGTATCGATTGATTTCTATATTCAAAGCATAGTACAGTGACTTTAAACTTAGTGACAACATTAGAAACACATGGGAAGAAATAGTGCAATGTGATTTAAAATATTTATATCTTCCTTCATGTCTTTCTGACTTTTTTATGACTAAAATGACCTACTCTTTATTCAGAACTCCACTTTCAGTCTGTTACAGCCTGCTCTTTTCTTTTAATGTCTGTTATAGAATTACCATATCACACTGAAATCAGTCCGTTTTAGGAAAAACAGAAACTACTGTTGCTGAGTGCCTCTCTTTGTAAAGACGCTAAGAAAATTCCCAAGTTTCTACAGAAAGTCCACATATATGAATCTAGAATTCAACAAGCTCTGTAGAAGAATCGTTACTGAATGAGTCTGCATGTAGATATCTGTTGAGTTATTCTGTGTAGAATTAAACCAATTACTATGGAAAGCAATTAATTTGCAGTAATGTTCAAATAACCTCAGATATGTTCTTACATACGTTAAAAACAAACACATAATGGTTGATATTATATAAATAATAATGCAGTTTGAAGTGTGGGTTCAAATCCTGGTTCTCCCATCATTTAGCCTAATTTTGTTTTTTGTTTTTGAAAGACCTTTATTTTTTTGCCTTTTTTGAGAATTACACAGATGTATATATTCATAAACCATGATCATATATTTTCCCAACCTTCCTTCCAATTTCTTTCTTTTTCCCATAACACGAACACTTCCAAACTTCAAGTCTCTTTTCAGATGACGCATTTGTCCTCCTCATGTTCAAAGTTACAAATACACACCCACAACCTGATCTTATCCTGCCTTATGAGCAACTTCTTGTCCACTCATTAATGGTTGGAAATAAGAAAAAGTAGTTTGTCTGTCTCTTCAGTCATGAAGTGTTTATGCATATAAGGTGAACATGGATGACAAGGCACTATCGTATCAGTGTATTCATGTATTCACAAAACATGAAAAGAAGTTGCTAAGGAAAAGACAGCTTTTGTTCTCTGTTATACTGAATGCAAATTTGAAACGTTAATTTTATGAAGATATATTTCATCACTTTATTTTCTTCTCAGAGTTGACCTGAAAGGTAAGGTGTGCTTGAATGGTTACTGATTTCTAAGGAATAAAAACAGAAGACAGTTTATAAGTTACTAGCTGATAAATTTGTGTTCTAAAATTAATTTTTAAAGCAGTGAAAAGGGAACATCTAAGGACACAATGTTTTTTATTCCATTTTAGGCATAATTACTCTGCTTGGTAGAGAATCATTAACAGTAAACACTAAATTATAAACAATGTAAATATGTTTATGGAGAAACAATGCTGGCATTATGTTTTTATTTCCTTTGGTTCAGTAGTGTCTTTTAGTGGTAGAGGAGATGTGGGATATCAAAGCGATGTTGCTGAATGACTCTGGTAGTACAGGAAAACTCGTTTTGCCAGAGAGATGTCCTAATAGGATATCTGCATCTGAGCATTATCTCTTCTTGGGGGAACCTCTGAGAATTTTGTTACCTTGATATTTGCTCTGTGGATCTGGCATATATATATATATATATATATGGTTAATTTATGTTTTGCTATTGTTTCACAAGTCTCCTGTTAAAGAACAAACTATAGTGATGGCATTTGTGGTATATGTGGTATATGTGGTGTGTGCGTGTGTGTGTGTTTGTGTCTATATGTTTTAGACAGCACTCATTACTACTGATATACAAATATTCTCCGTGTGTATTGCTAAGTCTGCATACTGTACCTGACAGTTATTGATAATAGCTTTAGAAATGCAGCCCAAGCTGCTAGTGGGACTTTACATGAAAACTTTAAATTGAAAATGGATTAGCTACTGGCATTCTTTTTAATCTCTGCTGTTTTTTCACACTTTATTTTTATGGAAACTTTTTCTTTATTAATTCATTTGAGTCACCTCAGGACCAAAAATATTCACAAAAAGGAATCTATGCAAGTTTGTGAGAGGTTTCTCTACTATTGCATATCATGAATATGCAGAACAAAAATCTATATTCCTATGGGTGAGCTTCAACAAATTTTAATACATAAGCACAAAATTTTTGCTTTTTATGGCTCCCAATTTCAACTTGTTATGTGATTAAACTAAGAGAGCATAAATAGTAACTTGTTATTTCCTAAAACAGAAAAATTCAAGGTCAAAATTTTCTTGAGCTTCAAAGTTTCCTATAGAAAGGTAAAGATAGCTTCTAGCATTAAGATGCATAACTTATGAAAAGAGAATACTCAAAGTCATAGTTTCTGGGCCACACCCTCATTAGCATGGTCAGAGAAGAACATCTGATTTTTCTTAATTTCATGACCCATATATATGCAGATGAAAAAAACTTGTATCTGATTTTAGAGTATATAATTCTGTCTGGATTTTTATATATAGCATCTTGAGCCAATTTTCAAAATGTAGAAGCACTCAAGATGTTCCTCTAAGGGTAAGTGGATAGACAAGGTTCTCTTACATTAATGCAATGGAAAATAATTATTTTGAAAAAAAATGAAATGACTTATCCAGTTATGAAGGGGGTATGAAAGCACAACAGTAAGAGAGAAAAGATAATTTGATAAGGCTACACATTTCATGATTCTGTTATGACTAATGAGAGAACTATAACCTTTAAAGCTGTAAAATTATTAATTAAATCCAGTAGTTTAAAAAAAAGAGGTAAAGAATGAATAGGTAGAACATAAGGCATTTAGGATAAGGAGCTATTCTGAATAATACAATAACTGGATAAATGTCATTACATATAGCTAACACTACTTTATACATAACACAAAGAGGAAATATTGACATAGTTTATGACCATTTGTCAATATTCTACTACAAGGAATAGTAGCAATAATTAATAATAACAGTAGTTCGCCAATTATACTAAATGTAGATGTTAATATTTGAGGAAACTAGGAGTGCAAATTGAATGTTATACACAAGCTCTATACTTTCTGTTAAGTGTTTCTATGAACAAAAAATTACCCTAAAATTAGTCTATTAGTCCAAGAAATAAAGTGTAGCCTAGCTTCGAGTCACCAGAAATTCCAAGGCAACATGTTGGACGTACGAGTTACACATTCAGCAACAGGATGGTTTGGGATTTTTGCCATGGATGGTCCTTGTCCTAGTATTGAGATGTTTGCTGCGCTGCCTCCGCTGGGAAAAGCTGAGAGGTGTAAGAAGTAAGAGCATCTGCACTGGAAGTTATGTGTATCATGAGCTCTAAAAGCAAGATCTGTGTCATGAAGAAGTTCCTTTCGCTTCTGCAACTTCCTTCTGGGATATATATCTCGAAAACAAATAGCTTACAGGACAAAGTAACCTATCAGAGAACTAATAGTTAAAACTAAAAAGATATTTATCTGATGGCTATTATCAAAGAAACATTGGCTTGTGTGTCTGTCTGTGTGTGTGTATATATTTATATATACAGGTGTGTATGTGTGTATGAATATATTTATGCATATACGTGTATGATTGTATGCATGTGTGTTTGTGTTTATATGTATATTTATGTGTTTTGTGTGTGTGTTTTATATATATATGAGTATATATGTATGTTTGTAAATACATATCTGCATAAATGTGTGTATGTGTGTATGTGATAGGTCAGTTGGAACTCATGCCTGGTATTGTTAACTGGGAAAAAAAAATCTGTGGCTGTGTAGGCCATAGGTCCTAGGAGAGAACCTGCTATTACTCTTTTGCTATGGGGACACTATGTGGAACTGACCCTAAGTTTTTATCTTTATGTTTGTTTATTACTGTAGCTCTCAACTCTCATCAGAGTATTTCATTTTGCAGTTGATACTGATTAACATGGAGGCTGGTCAATGTGCAGAAAATAAGAGATGATAGAATGCTCAGATATAAACAGGGCATCTATGTCATACCCCTTCTTTGAAGGCCTAGGGTTCATCAAGGAAGAGAAGGTAGAAAGATTACAAGAACCCAAGGTAGAGAATGATGATAGTGAAACTGTTTTCCATACAAAACAGTACATAGGCACAGATAGTGGTTTTGTGTTTCCACAAAACCTCCACAAGATCAACTTCAAATCCTACCATGGGATTTGCTAAAGTGACACAGTATGTAACTGGCTGAATGATTATTGGCAGTTGATGTCTGCTGTGGCAGGTAAGTCCATTTTTTCCTATATTTGACCACATTCTCTGGTGGATGTCTCTACAACTGGAAAGAAAAAAAAGCACATGAAGTTCAGAAGGAGCAATAATGGAACAGGGGGATAAGTTAGAGTGGAGGAAATAAAGGGTGGATATGAAAATCTCAAACAATATGAAAGTAGAACATTAGTAGAGAAAAAATTTTATTCTGGTGAAAGCTTCTCTTTCAGTTACACTTCCTTAACAATTTGAACCTTCAAAGATTACAGAAATTTTCCATCCCTACTTGACAAGATGTTATTCACTTTGAAATTCCATGTATTGTTTTTTAGAGAATGTTATGGCAAGTGCAAAGTCAAGGCAACAAATTTTACAGTTACTAAAAATTTATTTGTGACAATGAGTGTGGAAAATATGTTGTAGTGACAGAACCAGCACTGTGAAATGGGCAGGGGGTAGGTAGAATGATGAGGAAAAGAAAACATGAAGAACCAAGGTTTGTGAAATTGATAACTAACTAAAGGGTTGCATCGATGATTTCCATAATTGATTCATGAGCCAATCTGATCTTATTTAAGTTCTGTATTTGATCTGGCCACCCTTTGTTTATATTATGTTGATGCTGTTGTTCTGTTCATCCTCTTTCTCCTCTTCCTCTTCCCTTTTCTCTTCCTCTTCCTCCTCCTCCTCTTCCTCACAGAACCAAAAGCTGGTGTGGGACTCCCTGTGCATCTAGTCTGACCTCTACTTCCTTGAAATTCTTCTCCTTCAGCCTCCCAGGTCCTGAGATTACATGTGAAGGAAATCAATATGCTCAGCACCATTCACTCTCGATAAAATAATTTTATTACATAACCCTATAAATACAAGAAACTTACTTTTGTTTGATAAAATGTTGACATTCACCACATTGTCACTCTTTTCCCATGACATTTTCCTTTGTTTGCCTGAAGATAACTGTTACTTAACAGTGAAAAGAAATCTCTGCTTCCCAGGCACGGTGTGGCCAGTAAACAATTTAAGAATACAGTATCCCCAGCATTCATTTTGCTGTAAAATGAAATAAGACAGTTCTCAGGAAACACATTTCTGTACCCATTACCTTGTTGCTTGGTTTCACCCTGGTGAAATCGTCAAGTGGTTCGTGTAGCTGTCATCTCCGCCAGCTTTATATCAGCACAATTGTCTGCAATATTCACTGTGCAGAACCATCTCAGTTACATAGGCTCTGGCCCACAGAAAACCTGAGGAAAGTAGGGATCCTCTTTCCCTCTGATTGGTAAAAAGGGGTGGAGCTGAATCTGGTGCCTTCCTGTTCAACAGCTTTGGCATAAAAGCAGCCTCTTCGCGTACTGGAGAACACGGTGGTACATCTGCACGGCTGCAGGGGCAGAAGCTGTGAGTTCTGCCGTTTTACTCACTGTAAAATGATTAATCATCCTCTCATTACTTTCTCCAATCTGAGTGAAATCATGTTAAAATTGTGATGTTTAGAAATCCACTTGGATAATCCTGTTTGCCACACTACTGTTCTCCATCATGCTCTTCCACCTCTGTTTCCCCAACTCCCATGGCTAGAGGACTATACCCACGAAATAACTGAGTAGCCAAATTTACAGTTATGAACTATTTTGTGTAACCTTACAACCTGGGTGAGTTTCCCAATGTTCTTTCCTAGAGTAATGATGATCCCATGCCCTTCTGAGATTGCACTGACTTAGACAAATAGTTGTGTTCTTACTACTTATGACATTGGATAAATCTGTTAGCTTATTTTATCTTTAGTCTAACAGGCTAAATCTGTGATTTCTAAAAGCCCTACTAGCTCTGTGAAAAACATGCCTTATCTGAAATATTCAGAAAAATTAGAATAATAATATCAAAGGAGAACAAGAAAACATTTCTTGCCTGAGTTTGATGTAAACATTGCATTTGAACTCACATACTGATTCTTTTCTTTTTCTTCATCTTTTTTTTTTTTTATTATTATCAGTGCCCAAACTTTGCACAGGTAGAGGCGGATAAGTTGAGCTTACACTGAAGCTTTACATTATTACTAATTTCACTGTCACTTGGCTAAAGGGTAAATGTGTTGGCTTGAGTCAGCCTAAAAGCCAGCCACTGAATTCTGGACACAATGTTTGTACTAAGAAGCCATTTCCCCCCTCAACATATAAATATATATTATGACATAATGGACCTGATTAAT
Organism: Meriones unguiculatus; assembly: GCF_030254825.1. Classification (NCBI taxonomy): domain Eukaryota; kingdom Metazoa; phylum Chordata; class Mammalia; order Rodentia; family Muridae; genus Meriones; species Meriones unguiculatus. The sequence continues at coordinate 73,799,813 of NC_083361.1, read as the reverse complement.
ACCTTTCTTTCTCATTTTGTGGCAAATACATGAGTGAAAAGTGTGTAGGTTTCAGCATTTTCCACAGTGCCTGCAGCTGGAACACTTAGGCATATTTCTCAGCAAGGTGGGAAGACAGTGGACTTCACTGGTTATGTCATTCCAGCCTCTCGTGCTGCAAATATGCAATACACCTTGACACAAGTGAGCCGTCCCCTCCATGGAAACAACAGTCATTTCGCCAGAGTTGCGAGACTATGTATCATTAAAGAAGACTGCTGAGTTCATAAAGAAAGTTGTACAGCATCTAAGCAGGTCCTGGTATACCCATGCTAGGTCTGTGCATCTTTGTAATATAGCCACCACATCTGTCACTCACCAAATACCTTGGAGAGAGCAATGAGACAAGCTACTGACATAAGTTGATATAGAAGCTAGCACTTTTTTAAAGGCCAGAGGTGAAAAAAAAATGAAATCTGACTCATACAGTGCTGTAGATGAAATTCAACTTTGTGACATGAAAAGATTCCATAAAGATTCTATTTTTCATGAAGTGCAGCTTTTCCTGTCAAACACAGATCTTATTACTGATGGCGCTTTCAAATAGTTCAGTGCCATTAGAGCATGCATTTGGATATCAATCCTTTCACATTCAGCCTGAAGAATATAATACTTCCTTCATGCTTACTCTACAGAGCAAAACAAGTTTTGAATAGAATATTTTAGGGGGGATGCCCAGTGCCTTCCATCCAGTATGAATTCAACAATCCTGATATTAACTGTTGATAAAAAAAAGTAAAGGCTTCTATATCCTAAACATGTTTTAGTGAGACATGGTGCTTTTAGGATTTTAGATGACATTTACCTGTAATTGTAGCACTCAGAAGCTGATGCTGCTAAATTAATGAGTTTGAGGACAGTCTGTGTTATATAGTAAGCTCCAAGTTCATAAGTATGCCTAGAATTAGTGAGCCGACATAAATTTTTAAGAAGAAAATTCTTTACTAAATAATCACTCCCAGACCAGAACTCCAAATTTTCTTTCTCATTGAAAAATATCATTAATGATTAATGTACATAGCTCTCATTGAATAATTATTAGTATTTGAAAAAATGTGTAATAATACATATCAATTTCATGTGTTAATCTTGTTAAATGTATCATCATTGCACATTTGTAACATCTTTGTATGTGGTGTGGCCTGGTTAAGATTCTTACTTCTATGGAATCTCTCTGGGCCTTTACTATCTTTGTATTTTCCAAGAAGTACCTCAATCCTATTAATATTATGACACATACAGAAAATTTACATTTTTATAAGATAGCATTTAAGTAAATGTCCAGAAGTCTCTGGCCCATTCTCTGTCAACAGATGAGAAGATCACTCTGACATAGCTTTGCCAGAATGAATATTTTCATCTCTGAAAGTGCTATTGATAATCATGACAGCACAGCTGGCTGAAAACACAAAGACTATGGAGATCCAAATTTAGTATTTCAAAATCAGATAAGAATTCTGGACCATATTGTCATTGATATGAAAAAAGCCAAAAAAAAAGTTGACAATAAAACACTTCTTAATAAGAAGCAAACACTAGGGATTATCTGTGAATCAAACCTTGGGGAAGCTTGGGAGTAGTTCCTTCATAAATATAGTTACATTAACTGGAAAGGTTCATGAACGTGATAATTAACCATGGGGTTATATAACTGTTACTCCCATTTATAAAGTCACCAAATATAACTGGATGACATTTTAGAAGTTATTTTTGAGATGAATTTCATTAGTCTCTTACAATCTGTTTTTAAAATAACATATATTTTGTAATACATCTGAGTGGGAAAGAAGATTAGTTATAAGCTATGTTCTTGCATCGGGATCAGCCTAACTAAATTCATGGTAAGATTTCACCTCCATATTTTATTTTCTGAAAATTGGGGGTAGATTATAGCAAAAAAATCATGATTATCCCAATATTACCTGAAGTGGCATATCAGTATACAAGCCAGAGCACCATATCTGAACATATGAAACCATATTTAATGATATGAAACATTAGTTCTTTTCGCACCTTTTTTTTTTTTTTTTCTCATTTGTGACCTGAGAAAAGATATGATGGGCCTTAGTATACAAAAATGATGAAGTATGCTTCTTTTAGGTTACCTAGTTAGGTGATATTTAGTTTGAGTATCATTTTGCAACTCAAGATTGTTATTAGTATTTAAGAACTCATCCAAAATGGTATTGGGTCTTCAAATTTATGTGAATAAATACTGTATTTATTAAACACTTAAAGAGGAGGTAAGTGAATAGGTCAGAGACTAGAATGATGACCTAGCATGTATGAGGCTCTGCGTTCTGTTCCTAGCACTCTTTAAACGTGACCTTCTAGTACACAGCTGAAATCCGAGCAATAGAGAGGCATATGCGAAATTCAGTATTATCCTCGGATGCACAGGGTGTTCAAGACCAAATTACTACACATAGGACCCCACTTCAAAAAACAAATAAACACAGCAATATCAAGCAGTGATGGGGAATGAGAAAGGAATAATGTGCAGCCAAATTGGGAAAGGCATCAAATGGTCATTTATTGAAAATGACATGATCTTACATACGGAAACACTACCAAAAACACATTAGAGCTAGTAAGTCAATTCCACAAAGCTACTAGCTGAAAGATCAATATAGAAAACTCACAGAAGTGCTGCATTATACCAATAGTGAATTACCTAGAATATAAAGCAACAAATCAGGCCCAGGGATACAGAACTTGCCTAGTTTGATCTCCAGCTCTCTCTTTGTCTCTCTCTCTCTTTCGCTCTCGCACTTTGGTTCACACACACACGCACAAACACACACACACATGTCTCACAAATCAATGACTAAATTTTAAAATTAAAATAAATCAACCAAAATTATACAAGGAAATAAATTTAGCCATAGGCAAAAGATATTTACAATGGGAAATATGAAAGAGAAAAGAAGAAATTGAACAAGGCTCAACAATCTAGAAATATATTTCATTGTCTTTGGACTTAATAAAATATTCAATTAATAACACAGTACCTAGATAAACTATACATCCATCATAACCCTATTAAAATGCCAATAATGTTATTCACTGAGGTAGAAATAAAAAACAATTTTCAAATTTATATGGAACCACAAAAATTCCTCACAAGTCAAGAAAATGTTAGCAAGGAGAATAAAGCTCTGCCATGCTTCCATTGTGCAGAGATCACACTGATAAAGATGTAGACACTCAGACTGACAGAGAAGTGAGTGCAGAAGGGAATCCATGTACTTGTAATTTTTTTTTTTTAACAGAAGCAGTGAGAAAACATTTTAAAGTAAGGCCAGCCTTTTCTAGCAAAGAAAAGAAAAACTGTTGGGAATGTTTGATGTTGATGTCTGAATAATGTCTGAACCCATGAGTCTCACCAGGAGCAAATATCAGCTCAAAACACTTAGGTATAAAGTCTGAACTGTAAGAATACTGTACAGTAAGTACAGCTTGAGATCTGGGACGGAGATCCCTCCAGAAGATCTCTTCTTGTACAGGATTCTTTCAGCTATCCTGTTTTTTTTTGTTGTTTTGTTTTTTTTTTTTATATGAAATTGACGATTGTTCTTTCAAGGTCTGTAAGAAATTGTACTGGTATTTTGATAGGCCCTGTAAATTGCGTTTGGTAAGAGAACCACTCCTTCAGCTGATAAACACCTTCAGCAAAGTGGCGATACAAAGGATACAAAATCAACTCAAAAAAAAATCAGAAGCCCTCCTATATACCAAAGACAAAAAGGCTGAGAAAGAAATTAGGGAAACAACACCCTTCACAATAGCCACTAATAACATAAAGTACCTTGGTGTGACTCTAACCAAGCAACTGAAAGACCTGTTTGAGAAAAACTTCAAGTCTCTGAAGAAAGAAATTGAAGAAGATATCAGAAGATGAAAAGATCTCCCGTGCTCATGGATTGGTAGGATTAACATTGTGAAAATGGCCATACTGCCAAAAGCAATCTACAGATTCAATGCAATTCCCATCAAAATACCAACTCAATTCTTTACAGACCTTGAAAAAAAGATTCTCAGCTTCATATGGAGAAACAAAAAACCCAGAATCTCCAAAACAATCCTGTACAACAACAGATCATCTGGAGGTATCTCCATCACTATGTTAATTCTACCGATTCATGGGCGTGGGGTAACTTTCCATCTTCTGGTATCTTCAATTTCTTTCTTCAGAGACTAGAGGGTTTGGTTTGGTTTGGTTTGGTTTGGTTTGGTTTGGTTTGGTTTCCTACAGGTCTTTCTTTGCTTGGTTAGAGTTAGACCAAGGTACTTTATGTTATTTGTGGCCAAATGAAGGGTGTTGTTTCCTAATTTCTTTCTCAGCCCATTTGTCTCTTGTATACAGTAGGGCTTCATATTATTACCACTTCTAGGAATATACCAAAAAGATGCCCCATCATTCAATAAGTACATTTGTTCAACTATTTTCATAGCAGTTTTATTGGTAATAGCCATAATCTAGAACAATATAGATGTCCCTCAACAGATGAATAGATACAGAACGTATGGTACAATTACACAATGGAACACTATCCAGCAATTAAAAACAAGGAAATCATGAAATTTGCAGGCAAATAGATGGAATTAGAAAATATCAACCTCAGTGAGGTAACCCAGAAGCAGAATGACACATATGGTACATACTCACTTATAAGTGGATATTAGCCATATACTATAGGATAAACATAATAAAATTTACAGTCCTAAAGAAGCTAAACAACAAGGAAGACCTTAGGGAAGAGGGTGAAACCTCATTCAAAAGGGCAAACAGAATAGATATTGGAAGTAGGAGAAGAAAAGGAACAGGAGCCTTCCACAGGGGACTTCTGAAAGACTCTACCCACCAGGGTGCCTAAGGAGATACTGAGACTCATAGCCCAGCTTTGGGCAGAGTTCAAGAAACCTTATGGAAGAAGAGGGAGATAGAAAGACCTGGAGGAGACAGAAATACCTCAAGGAGACCAATAGAGTTGAAAAACCTGGGCCCAGGGGGCCTGCAGAGACTGAAACTCCAACCAAGGACCATGCATGGAGAGGTCCTAGACCCGTTGTTCAGAGGAAGCCCATAGGCTTGCTCAGTTCTCAAGCGGGTTCTCTGTAAGGGGAACAGGGATTGTCTCTGACATGAACTCAGTGGCCTTTGATCACCTCCCTCTGTTGTGTGTGGGGTGCATCCTTACCAGGCTACAGAGGATGATGATGTAGTCAGCCTTGATGAGACCTCGTAGGCTAGGATCAGATAGAAGGTGAAGAGGACCTCGCCTATCAGGCACTAGGAAAAGGGCATAGGGGGAGAAGTGAGAGGGTGGGTGGGACTAGGAGGAGATGGGGAAGGGGCTACAGAGGGGATACAAAGTGAATACATTGAAATAAATAAATAAATAAATACATGAATACATAAATATTAAAAAATGAATACCCTAAAAAACATGGACAAATCCTTCAAGATATTAGAATGGGCAAGGATTTTTCTGACAAGACCCTCAAAGCCCATGAAAGCAAATCTAAAATAGTCAAATTAGAGCAACACTGAAACTTTCCACAAAACCAAAGAAAAAATACAGAGTGTGGAGAAATCTGTATCTCTATAGATCCAGAAAAAATAAATAAACATGAATTAAAATAAACTCTAGTAACTGAGAATCAAAAGAAATGAAAATGTCCAAATGCAATTAAGAAGTTGACAATGATCCATGTTATGCTTTAGATGAGAAGTATCTTGCAAAAAGTTGTGAGTAGACGATTCATTGAACTTTGAGCATTTCTTTCAGGATTTCTCTGCCATTCGATATTCCTCTATTGAGAATTCTCTGCTTAGCTATATACCCCATTTTTTAAACTCCTTTTATTTTTCATTATTTAATTATTTTTATTTTTATTAATTACAGTTTACTTGTTTTGTATCCCCCCTGTAACTCCCTCACTCCTCCCCTCCCAATCCCACCCTCTCTTTTCCATCTGTGTCCCTCCCCCAGTACACTGATAGGGGAGGTCCTCCTCCCCTTCCCTCTGATCCTAGTCTACCAAGTCTCATCAGAGTGGCTGCATTGTCTTTTGCTGTGGCCTGGTAAGGCTGCATGCCCCTGAGGGGTAGGTGATCAAAGAGCAGGCCAATCAGCTTATGTCAGAAGCAGTCCCTGCTCCTATCCCAGAAGCAGAAAGACACACAAGGTATATACTCACTTATAAGTGGATATTAGCCATATAATATAAGATAAACATACTAAAATCTAATCAGGAAGAAAACTAATCATGAAGGAGGACTCTGGCTAAGATGCTCAATCCCCATTCAGAAAGGCAAAGAGGATCTACATCAGAGGAGGGAGAAAACAGGGAACAAAACAGGGAAAGACTATCCAGCAGGGTATTGAAGCAGATGCTGAGACTCATAGCCAACTTTGGGCAAAGTTCAGGGAATCTTAGGTATGGACAGGAGATAGGAGAGGAACCCACTTGGACACTGAACTGCCATAGGCTACTTCCGTGCAGGGGTATCTCCATGAGTGGTCCTTGGCTGGAGTATCAGTTTCAGAAAAGACCTCTGTGTGCAAAATTTTTGGATCTGTTGCTGTCCTTGTGGAGCTCTTGTCCTCTCCAGGTCTTAATATATCCCACTTCTTTCACAAGATTCCCTGCACTCAGCCCAAGGTTTGGCTATGAGTCTCAGCATCTGCTTTTATACCCTGCCAGGTGGAGCCTTTCAGAGGCCCTCTGTGGTAGGCTCCTGTCCTGTTCCGTTTTCTCCCTCCTCTGATGTAGATCCTCTGCCTTTCTGAATGGGGATGGAGCATCTTAGCCAGAGTCCTCCTTCATGATTAGTTTTCTTCCTGATTAGATTTTAGTATGTTTATCCTATATTATATGGCTAATATCCACTTATAAGTGAGTATATACCTTGTGTGTCTTTCTGCTTCTGGGATACCTCACTCAGGATGATCTTTTCCAGTTTCTACCACTTACCTGCAAATTTCATGATTTCCTTGTTTTTTATTGCTGAGTAATATTCCATTGTGTAGATGTACCACAATTTCTGTGTCCATGCCTCAACTGAGGGGCATCTGGGCTGTTTCCAGCTTCTGGCTATTACAAATAAAACTGCTACAAACATGGTTGTGCAAATGTCCCGATTATAAACTTGAGCATATTTTGGATATATGCTTAGGAGTGGTATAGCTGGATCTTGAGGAAGTGCTATTCCTAATTGTCTGAGATAGTGGCAGATTGAGTTCCAAAGTGCTTATATAAGTTTACATTCCTACCAGCAGGGAAGGAAGGTTCGCCTTTCTCCACATCCTCTCCACCATGTGTTGTCACTTGAGTTATTCATCTTAGCCATTCTGATGGGTGTAAGGTGAAGTCTTGGGATTGTTTTGATCTGCATTTTCCTGATGACTAACTTGGTTTGTTTGTGTTTAATTTCTGGAATTCTTTATATATATTGTGAGATACAAGATTGGTGAAGATCCTTTCCCAGTCTATAAGCTGTCATTCTGTTATGTTTACAGTTTCCTTTGCTTTACAGAAGGTTTTCAATTTCATGAGATCCCATTTACTGATTGTTGATCTTAGAGCCTTTGCTGCTGGTGTTCTGTTCAGGAAGTTGTCTCCTGTGCCAATGAGTTCAAGGCTTTTCCCCACTGTTTCTTCTAACAGATTCATTGTGTCTTGTTTATTCACAGCAGATTTATTTGTAATAGCCAGAATCTGGAAACAACCCAGATGTCCTGCAACTGAGGAATGGATACAGATTGTGGTACATTTACACAATGGAATACTACTCAGAAATTTAAAACAAGAAAATCATAATTTTTTCAGGAAAATAGATGGAACTAGAAAAGATCATCCTTCTGAGGTAAACCAAAAGCAGAAAGACACACATGGTATATACTCATCTATAAGTGGATATTAGCCATGTAATATAGGATAAACATACTAAAATCTATAGTCTTAAAGAAGCTAAACAATAAGAAGGACCTTAGGGAAGAGGTATAATACTCATTCAGAAGAGCAAACGGGATAGACATCAGAAATAAAAGACAGGGAACAGGGCAGGAACCTAACACAAAGGGTCTCAGAAAGACTATCCAGCAGGGTATTGAAGCAGATGCTGAGACTCATAGCCAACTTTGGGCAAAGTTCAGGGAATCTTAGGTATGGACAGGAGATAGGAGAGGTCAGGAGCTCCATAAGGAGACCAACAGAGCCAAAACATCTGGGCCCAGGGGAGCCTGCAGAGACTGATGCTCCCACCAAGGACCATGAATGAAAAGCACCTAGACTCCCTGCTCAGATGTAGCTCATAGGCAACTCAGTCTCCATGTGGTTTCCCTAGTAAGGGGAGCAGGGGTTTTCTTTAACATGGACTCAGATATTGGCTCTTTGATCACCTCCTCCTGAAAGAGCACCCTTGCCAGGTCACAGACCAAGACAATGCAGCCAGTCCTGATGGGACTTTATAGGCCAGGGTCAGATACTAGAGGAGGAGAACCTCCTCTATCAGTGGAATAGGGGAAGGGCACAGGGAGAGAAGAAAGAAGGAGGGTAGGACTGGGAGGAGATGGGGGGGCTACAGCCAGAATACAAATTGAAAAAATTATTAAAAATGAGAGAGAGAGAGAGAGAGAGAGAGAGAGAGAGAGAGAGAGAGAAGTCCCATAAAAATCAGATCCAGGAGACCATCACTGAGGAATGGCTGGATCAGGAAAACCAGAACTCTGAAATAGTCAGTGTATTAAGCCTCTAATAGATATATACTGTTTTGGGGAGTTATTGGATGGCAATAAAAATTAAGAGTTAAAGCAGAGTTAGAGGGAGTAAGTTACAGGACCCATGACTTGGAGCACTTATCCTCTCTTTGGCCCATTCTTGTTTGGGTCTTATTTTTGGATGCCATGAATTGAGGAACCTCCTTATCAATTTTCATCTACCACAACTCACATCTGCCTTGCCTCAAGCCTAAATCAAGAAAGCTAATTGATCATTAGACAAAAATGAATATATGCTTCCTTAAGCTTCATTTTTTCAAGTATTCTAGAAAATTTGAAGTAACACAATCCTCAAAAGGGAAAAGATAACCAACAGGAATATGAAAAATGTTCATACAGCAAATGCATATCAAAGCGACAGCTTATCTCATTTCATTCAGGTATATATACTATTATCCAGAATATTACAGAAAGAAGCACTATCCAAGATTTGGAGAGTAATAATGCAAATGCTGGACGCTGTTGGTAAATGTAGTTATTACAAGAAACAGAATGAATATTCCTTAAGTATTAAAAAATAGATTGGCTATATGATTCAACAAGCACACACACACACACACACACACACAAAAGTGTTACAAATGTCTGAGACATATGCATTTTTAAGTTCATGTTCATAATGGAATATTATTAAACCATAAAAATAAAATTATCATTTTTTTAATTTTATTTTTCTTATTAGTTACATTTTGTTAACTCCTCTGTCCCAGCTGTATCCCGCTCCCTCATTCCCTCCCCAACCCCACACTCCCTCCCTGGTCTCCTCCCTGCCCCTTTCCAAGTCCACTGATATGTCCATCAAGCCATCTCTCCCGTCTTCTGTGGTCTTATTCATATGCAGATTGTAAAATTACTAATCTCAAATAAGTTTTGAGTAGATTTTTGGTTACTAAGGACTGTGGATAGTATGGCTCAAACAGGTATGTGAAGGTGAAGTAACCCAGTTTTACAGTGAGGTAAAATCACGGCATTCTACTGTGCCCTTGTTCAGTAGGATGCCTAAAAGTAGCACAAACATTTGATGAAATTCAAAGCAGTCATTGGAAGTAATTTTATAAATTTTCTATTAGAAATGATAAATATTTGGAAATATTTAAGTAAGTTTAACCTGATATGAACTTTTCATAATGTAGTTAAATATTTCATGTGTAGAAATAGTGCATAGTAACTCACTAATCGGTATAATTTTGTATTATGGGTATTGATAAATAAATTTATAAAATAAGGAATTTTTACCACGTGTCACTTGGAATTTTTTTTTCTGTTCAGAATTTACCATAAACAAATTTTCTCTTTCGTTTCCCCCTTTAGACTATCACTTTCCAGAAGACAAGGGCATAAACTGAAGTCATGTCAGTACACACGATAGCCCTGTGTTGGGTTGGCTTTATGCAGGCACTTAACAAATGTTTGAAGGGGAGAAGAGCACGTGAAATCTGAGATTACAGTTCTTGACTCTCATATAAATTTTACAAAAGCCTTTAAAAGAAGTTACTATGAAAACTGCATAAACCCGAGAAAAATGGTAGTTGATAGCCACGCGCGTGTCTGCAGCAGATTGGGTCCTCATGTTGAGAGAAGCGGACACATGTCACATGTCCCCACCCCTCACGCAGAAGCTAGCTCCAGCTGATAACCATTTGCAAATATAAAATACTCCAAGTAGTCTCACAGGGGAAAGAAAACACTTATAAGGGTGGGTAGGCTGCATGCCAAGTTGTAGATGGCAAATAGAAAATGAAATCAAAGGAATATTTTGACATCTATTTTCTAAAATTGTTTGTTGTTGTTGTTTGTTTGTTTTCTTGTGTGTCTTGTTTTCTAAATTTCAGGTCTTTTGTGTATATATTATGGCTTCTGGTATTGGATATTTATGAGATTCTTGATTTTGCAAAAATAAGTATCTTTGCATCTATATGTGTTTTTTTTTCACTTTTTCTTGGACTCCTTTGTTTGTTTGGTTGTTTTGTCATATTCTGCTTTGTTTTTATTTATTTTTATTACTATTCATTATATGCTTATTTGTTGTTGTTATTTTTTATATATAATGAGAGCCAAAAAAGTGTTTGGGTCTAGATGGTGGGTAGAAGTGGAAAGGACCTGGCAGGAGTAGGAGGGAAACATATTCAGAATATAGTGTTTGAAAAAATATCTATTTTCCATTAAAGGCTAAAAAGAAAGGTGTTAAAAGGTTAGTTGAATTAACTTGGCAGACTTATCTTCTTTACTATTTAGGTCAAAGTTCTTGATATACTTACCAAATAGAATAAGTATACTGTCACGTCTTTTCAATAAGATATTTTTCTAATCACCCCACGTCACTTTAAGACCCAATCAATACTCACGATATTTTCAAGCTCACTTGGGAATAGTTACACACACAAAATGAAAGAGTTTGTGTCACAGACCAAAGTGTAAAGTTAAACTAGACAAAGCTTTCCACCTTCCTGTTTCAAGTCTCGAATTCTGATGAATGGACATTAGTTGTCATTTTATGTATCTGTGTATATTTTCCTGGTGACTTCATTGTCTAAGACTGTCTATGTCTACAGTGCTAAGGTACTATCAAGTTTTTCCCATGACAGAGATGGATATAATGAACCTTGGGGAGAAGCCATGGGTATTTCAGAAGCTTCTGTAGGCATGATCATAAGTGGTGCTGGTGAGGAGATTAATGACAATTTATCAATAACATATTAAATATGTTGTTATAAACCAAAACATGAATAAAATACAGTTATATGTTAAAAAATCATAATTAAAACATTTTTAATTAAAACATTTTGAATAATGCATACGAAGTGAAAAACTGGGGGTGCTTCACCTAATAAAAGCAGATTTTAAAAGTTGAAGTATTCAATTTACATTTTCAAAGCAACATGTTTTAAATTTCAGCAATCCACTTGAAATAGAGAGCCTTTGAAATACTTAAGTTCACATTTTTGTGTTTACCATTTTATCACTATTTTTATTTCAACATAATTGTGAAATGTTTCTTAATGTAGAACATAGCTAGATAGTGTTCAAGGAAGGATTCTGTAGTGTAAAAGTGGGTAATAAATTTTGGCATAACAAAGGATATTTAGAAAATGGTATGAAGAAATGGTCAGAATCTCAATAAAATGGATCCTAAAGACCATAAATTTCACACAACCTGTTATAGTCTCTGGATTTTCATTAAAATAATATATTTATTCATGGCAAACTCATTACTTAAAACTGTACCATCTATTGTTTATAAAAGCTAGTTAGCAAGTGTACAAGATGAGTTTCAATTCCACCACCTATCTCTGCTAATGTGAATATATATTGCTTCAAAAATCCATATTTGGTCCATTTAAATATGAACAATTAAGAAAACAATTCATATATCTACAAACCGCTTCTCTTTCTCTTGGTGTAGTGTTTAAGCGATAAAGTAGTCAGTGTTATAAATCTTGGTAATTAGTTCTATTGAATTTGAAACAGCCATTGCTATAACTTTGGGCTTGGTACATCTTATCTTACAATCTTCTGTGGATCCTTTCATGGACATTTGGTCACTGCATTCAAGGCTGTCCTCATATGGTAGCTAAAAAACCCTCTTCAAACACCCCCTTCTTCAGACTTAATCCCAGAGCTGAAATTAATAGCTCTTGTTTCTTTTTAATGACTTAGTTAAACCTAGAATTCTCTTCTCCTCCTTATTTTACTTTCTCTGATTCTAAATAAATTCAATGTGAAAATAAATTCAACTTTTTCCCTGGTTATCAACTGCCTCACTGAAGTCCTTTCTGTAGACACATTGCCAACCGAGGCAAACATATGGTATTCACTTTCATCTTCTGATACAGAGAGCCTGGTGTCCTTTTGTAATGCTTCCTAAATCAACAAGGATGAGAAATATCATATAGGAAAGACCAGCTAACACATAGTCTCTCAAAAAACACCTACCTTATATTCTCATTGGGAAACTGCAGAACTCACATACCTGCATCCTCACCACTGTTCTAATAAACAAAGCATTTTGGCACAAGCCCATCCCAGAGATTTGAGAAATGCTAAAATTTTAGAATGCTTATTGCTTTCTAGGGCACTTTCATTAATACCCTCATTCCAAATCAATGATAGAAAGCAAGATGAGGAGGATGATCCCATGAACTTCATTCAGATAGGAAGAGTATCAAGGGCTTGTGTGATGGAGGCCTTGGAATCCATGCAGACTGACATGTCTTGAAAGGACACATAGTCAAATGAAGTGCTGTTATAAAAATACAGCTTGAAGTAAAGTTCCACACTCTCTTCCTGATGTAACTGCTTCTAGGTTAGTCCAGCTTTCTAAAACCCCTGTTTCTGATTCAGCATAGACTGCTACCACAAAGACACCACAAATTTAAGCAAAATGGCTAAGACACCGTATAACATCCCCCAGCACACATACACATATGGCAGTCAAGCAGACATGTTAAACTCTGAGGACACTGTAAAACAAAATAGCCACTTAGACTACTACAACTTGGCACAGGACTGGATACAAAATAATCTCCATAATATCCTTACATTTACTAGAACAAGAATCTTGGCAGGGAAAGGAGTCATGGGCATACAATACTGAGAAAACCAGAGTGAATTTGAACTTTTCACCCACCTCAGTTTCATAAGTACATCTAAAGTATACATTTGCATACATTGTCTTCTATGCTAAATAGCTTTTCTTCCCAGACTATGCTAGGGGAAACTAGAAAAGAAAGAAAGAAAGAAAGAAAGAAAGAAAGAAAAAAAGAAAGAAAGAAAGAAAGAAAGAAAGGAGAAAGAAAGAAAGAAAGAAAAGAGAAAGAAAGAAAAGAGAAAGAAAAAAAGAAAGAAAGAAAGAAAAGAGAAAGAAAGAAAGAAAGAAAAGAAAAGAAATACCAAAACAGAACCTCTGCCTTTTCTTACCTGACTCTCAAGAGCAACCTCCTCTTAGAGAGCTTGCTTTATTTTATTTTGTGGCCTCCCACAGGGCAAGTGGGTTTTCAGGATTCAGGGCTAGTGAAACAGATATGATTACAAAGCTTGAGGATCAGCCTTAGGCCGTGTTACCCAGATAAAATCACCTTGCAGCCTGCCTGCGTGAGATTTGAGGCAAATAAAATCACATCAGATCATATCATAAATGTAACAATATTTTTTCACAATTAATCCCTAACCAAAAATGGCAGATTGTAGCCCTGGGAGCAGCAGATACTCCTAATTAGTTCTGGATGATTGACCACACACTCCAGATTTGGCTATACATGCTAGAATGAATTGCACGTAATTGCCCATGGTAATGAAGCTTATATTGACCAGTGGGGCAAATATCAAAAGCAAAAATCAAAGCTATTTCAAGAAAATGCTTAAAAGATTCTGAAGGCTGGTAAACAAGACAGCTGTTCATAGGATTTTCAAATGAATATTCATGCTGGTATAATTATTCTCTATATCATACCTCTACAAATGGATTAAGCATGCACCTTCCCTTTCCTGAGGCCTGAATCTGTAAATTTAGGGCCATAGTTAGATTAATAAACTTGTACCTTATATTGGCATTAATCCAAATGAGGGCAATTTGGGTTGTATTAAATATTTTCACGTGAAAAATATTAATATTAATGTTAGCATTAATATAATAATATTCATAATGTTAATGAAAAACCCAGAGAAGAAAATTCAACTTGAAAAACCTGATGACGAGCCTCAAAGCAATGGATTATAAACAGATGGCAAGACATTAAATTCTAGTTTGGCAGTCTGCAGAAAACCATTATTTACGATGAGATCACCTTTGTTACATGCACATTCTTAGCCTTCTAGGCTGGTGAGGGTCTGAGAAATCACAAAGTCTATCTCCTTCATTTTAAAGCTTTGAAGCTGGTACCTAGTAACTTGGAATGGAAACAAGAAATTGAGTTGAACTAATGATAGCCATCCACAAAATTTCTGTGCCATTCACACTTTCTATTCATCCAAGCCTTTAATGAATTATGAAGGTTATGTAGTCCTGGCCCCATTGCATACATGAAGAAACAAGGGCTACAGAAACAAAGCAGGTCCTAGCTCACTACATTCTCTCAATGCTGATTTGGTGAATGCCTTGAGTTCCTATTTTAAGGTTTATTTATTTATTCACTTATTGATTGATTGATTTTTGGTGTTTTTTTTTTTTTTTTTTTTTTTTTTTTTTTTTTTTTTTAAGGTAAGTTTTCTCTCTTTAGCCCTGGTTGTCCTAAATTCCCTCTGTAGATCAGGCTACACTTGATCTCAGGGATCTGCTTGACTCTGCCTCCCAAGTTCTGGGATCAAAGGCTTGTGCCACCACTGCCTGCTGGAGGATTTTTATGTGTTTAATTTTAGGTTTTGGTTTTGTTTACAAGGCAGAGTTTCTCTGTGTATCCTTGACTGTCTTGTACCTTGGCTGTGTAGACCAGTCTGGCCTCGAACTCACAGACATCCACCTGTGTCTGCCTTCTCCAGTGCTGGGATTATAGGCAAGATCCACCTTGCCTGGCGCTGCTGAGTTTATTCTTAATTTAGGAAATAACTCCTAGTAATTATCTCTCTTTTTTTCTGTTTCATGTATTATTATTATTATTATTATTATTATTATTAACAATTTATTGACTTTGTATTCCATCTGTATCTCCCTCCCTCATCTCCTCCAGGTCCCACCTGCCCTCTCTCTTCTCCCTCTATGCCCCTCTCCTAGTGCACTGATAAGGGAGGTCCTCCTTCCCTACCTTTTGACCCTAGTCTATCAGGTCATATCAGGACTGGCTGCATTGTCTTCCTCTGTGGCCTGGCAAGGCTGCCCTCACAGGGGTCGTTGATCAAAGAGCAAGCAACTGAGTTCATGACAGAGACTATCCCTGCTACCCTTAAGAGGGAACTCACTTGGAGACTGAGCTGTCCATGGGCTACATCTGAGGCCCAAGGGTCTACTAGGTCCAATCCATGCATGATCCTTGGTTGATCCTTGAGTCTCTGCAGGGCTCCCCGGACACAGAATTTTTTGGCTCTGTTGGTCTTCTTGTGGAGCTCCTGTCCCCTCCAGGTCTTTCTATCTCCCCCTTCTGTCCTAAGAGTCCCTGCACTCTGCCCAAATTTTGACTTTGAGTCTCAGCATCTGCTTCGATACCTGCCGTGTAGAGTCTTTCGGAAGCCTCCTGTGGAAGGCTCCTGTCCTGTTCCCTGTCTTCTCCCACTTGCCATGTCTATCCTCTTTGCTCTTTTAAATGATGTTTCAACCTCCTCCCTAGGGACCTCCTTGTTGTTTAGCTTCTTTAGGGCTACAGGTTTTAGTGTGTTTATCCTATATTTTATGGCTAATATCCACTTATAAGTGAGTTTATACCATGTGTGTCTTTCTGCTTCTGGATTAATTCACTCAGGATGATCTTTTCTACTTCCATCCATTTGCCTGCAAATTTCATGTTTCCTGTTTTTAATTGTAGAGTAGTATTCCACTGTGTAAATGTACCAAAATTTCTATATTCATTCCTCTGTTGAGGGATATTTAGGTTGTTTCCAGAATCTGGCTATCATGAATAAAGCTGCTATGATCATAGATGTAAAAATGTCTTTGTATGGTTGAGTATCTTTTGCATATATGCCTAGGAGTAGTATAGCTGGATCTTGAGGTAGAACTATTCCTTACATAACAGATTGAAGATTTTTTTAATTGAAATAATAACTTAGGTTTTCTCCAAGTCATGAAACAAATTCTCAGAGTAGTTTTAAATGATTCCAGAAATTAATTTATTCCCTCCCCAAAAAATATCTGTGAACTACAATGTGTTCACCAACATTAACATTTTTTTATATTAAAATTCTGGTTTAGAGACCTGCCTTGTCTGTTTGGTTAGGAGGTATGTAGAGTGACATCATAGGAAAAATAAACTAGTTTTCTCTTTGTAAAAAAGTATTCTATCATAATAAAAGGCTAAGCATCATGAAGAACAGATTTTTTCTCTTGATCTTTTCAAGAAAAAAGCAAACACTTTCTTCTCACCTTACCAGCGAAAAAAAAAAAAAACTCACAAAACAATTTATCAAATTGCAGATTGCCTAGATAGTTCATGAGTCAGAAATGTACTCAATATATTTCATGACCAAAGATGTTCTATGAAAGCTTTAAAAAAGTCTGACAGTTTTCAATCACATTCTTTGAAATTTAGGAGCTGATGTTGGGAATATTGAATCTTCCACCTTTGTTATGTAGGAAAAAATTCTGTGGCCTAGGAAATATGAGGATCTGGAGACAATGTATGGATGCAAAAAATAAAAAATTGGGATATGATGTTACAGGCTCAGTAATGCTATGTCTACATTTTGTATTGAAGTTAAATCTACAAAATTATGAACTCAGATAACAGGAATAATTTACCTTTTCAAAAGGAAAGGTTTCTGTTCCCTGTAATATTTTCTTTTTTTTAAAAATTAAAATATAACATTTTTATTTTTAAAAAGCAAAAATAAATAACACCTCTATTTTCAAAATACATTAGAATTATTCCAAAATACATTGATAATAAAAATGAGTTTTATTTTAAAGTTTTTTCTTTTATTATTATTATTATTATTATTATTATTAATTACACTTTATTGATTTTGTATCCCCCATAAGCCCCTCCCTCCTCCCCTCCTGACCCCACCCTACCTCCTCTCCTTCCTTCTGATCTTAGTCTATCAGATCACATCAGGAATGGCTGCATTGTCTTCTTCTGTGGCCTGGTAAGGCTGCTCCCCGCTCAGGGGGAGGTGATCAAAGAGCAGGCCAATCAGATTATGTCAGAGGCAGTCCCTCTTCCCATCACTATGTAAGCCACTTGGACACTAAACTGCCATGGGCTACATCTGTGCAGGGGTTCTAGATTATCTCCATGAATAGTCCTTGGTTGGAGTATGAGTCTTTGGGAAGTTCCCTGTGTTCAAATTTTCTGGTTCTGTTGCTCTCCTTGTGGAGACCCTGTCCTCTCCAGCTCTTGCTATTTCCCACTTCTTACATAAAATTCCAATCACTCTGCCCAACAGTTGCCCATCAGGCTCAGCATCTTCTTTGATAGTCTGCAGGGAAGAGCCTTTCAGAGGCCCTCTGTGGCAGGTTCCTAGGTTGTTTCCTGTTTTCTTCTTCTTCTGATGTCTATTCTCTTTGCCTTTCAGGATGGGGATTGAGCGTTTTAGTTAGGGTCCTCTCTTTTGCTTAGTTTGTTTAGATGTACCGATTTTAGTGGTTTTATCCTATGTTGTATGTTTCTATGAGTGAGTATATACCGTGTGTGTCTTTTTGCTTCTGGGACAACTCACTCAGGATGATCCTTTCCATGTCCCACCATTTACCTGCAAATTTCATGATTTCCTTATTTTTCATTGCTGAGTAATACTCCATTGTATAGATGTACCACAATTTCTGCATCCATTCTTCAGTTGAGGGGCATCTGGGCTGTTTCCAGCTTCTGGCTATTACAAATAAAGCTGCTACAAACATGGTTGAGCAAATGTCCTTTTTGTGTCCTTGAGCCTCTTTTGGAAATATGCCTAGGAGTGGTATGGCTGGATCTTGAGGAAGCGCTATTCCTAGTTGTCTGAGAAAGGGCCAGATTGATTTCCAGAGTGGTTGTACAAGTTTACATTCCCACCAGCAGTGGAGGAGGGTTCCCCTTTCTCCATTTCCCTAATGGCTAATGAGGTTGAGCATTTCTTTAAATGCTTCTCTGCCATTCGCTATTCCTCTACAGAGAGTTCTCTGTTTAGCTCTGTTCCCCATTTTTTAAGTGGGTTACTTGGTTTGCTGCTTTTCAACTTCTTTAGTTCTTTATATATACTGGATATGAGTCCTCTGTCAGATAAAGGGTTGGTGATGATTCTTTCCCAATTTGTAGGCAGTCGCTTTGTTTTGATGACAGTATCCTTTGCTTTACAGAAGCTTTTCAGTTTCATGAGGTCCCATTTATTGATTGTTGCTCTCAGAGCCTGTGCTGTTGGTGTTCTGTTCAGGAAGTTCTCTCCTGTACCAGTGAGCTCTAGGGTATTCCCCACATTTTTTTTTCTAGCTGATTTAATGTGTCTGATCTTATTTCTAAAGAGGAATGATTTCCTCAAACATAGATTTAGAAATTTATGTTTTCCACATATTTAAAGGCTATTTGAATGACTCTGTCACTGTTCTTGGTTTTCTCCAACACATCATTTTGAATAAATATTAGTCATGAGTGATCATCCTTGGAAGGGAACTTTTTTTTTCATTCTAGCACTCAGATTTATCTATAATAAATTGCCTACGGGGAAAATGTTTTTATTTGTGGACAGATAATTAGTGGAAAGGCCTACGATATAATCAGTGCTTTTCATTACCTATATCTCTTAATCTTGCACATAAGCAATGCCATATTCTGGGATTCAGCATTCATTAGGCAGGTATTCAAATGTTTTTTTTTTTCAACCCAAGTAACAACTTTTTTCTAATCTACAGCACAAGGCTTTACATACATATTAATGGTTTTGGACAGTGTTGCTTATGGGCAGACTTTAGACGGATCCACAGAAAGTTAATATATATCTAAAGTAACATATACACAGTAAAACAACAGGCACCTACATGTTCAGAGTCATTCATATACAGTGACCTGGCTGGTGTTATCTTTGGGTGTTTATTGTGCGTATGTAACTCAAATGAGAAAGAAAACCCAGAGTACTACAAGTTCTTATATAAGATCTTACATTACGCAGAAGTTATCTACTTCATCATATGATACAACTTTGGTTTTGGAAGTTCCTATACATGCAAATAATGAGTATCAATGAAAAATCATATTGATTTAATTTAAATATAATGTACATAAATAACATGCAACATAACACACATGGCATATTGTGGATAAATAAATTAGTAAATAAGTTAATATACTATATATCATAAATTGGAAAACTTATAATAACGTTATTATAATGAAAATTACTGGCTTAAGAAAAGGATGGAAAAATCACTTATCACATACAAGGAAGCATCTATAAGAAGATCAGCATTCTTTTAATTATCTGGTAATTTAATATAGAAATACAATTTATTTAGACCAAGTCTACCGTATTTCCTAGCTCCAACCCTCTCAGAAGCCCCTCCACATTATGCCTTTCCTCTCCTCTTCCTCCTCCACCTCCTCCTCCTCCTTCCCCTCCTCCACATTCTTCTTCTATATAACCTACCGAGTCTACTTGCTGCTGTTCATACGCATACACTGTAAAGCTGTTTACTGGAGCAGGAACAATCATTTTTTCATAGAAATTTTTGCAAAAAGGGATAGTGAATCAATAATTTCAACGTACTAATAAACCCAAACAAAAATCCTGTAGCCAATTAAATGTTCTTTCAAAAGAAGTGGAGAAAAAAAAAAAAAAAACAACCTTCAGATAGATAAAAATGTAAAAATGGAAGGAATCATCAAAGCTAAACTTGCTTAAAAATGCTTAAAGAAGTCTTGTAAGGTTAAGAAATGACCCTAGTAAGGGGGACAGGAATTGTTTCTGACATGAACTCATGAGCTTCCCGTCCCCTCTGAGGAGGAGCAGCCTTGCTAGGCCACAGATAAGGACATTGCAACCATCCTGAAGATACCTGATAAGCTAGGGCCAGAGGGAAGGAGAGGAGGATATCCCTTCTCAGTGGACTCCGAAGAGGGCAGGGAGGAGATGAGGGAGGGAGGGGAGGATTGGGAGGGAAAGAGAGAGAGGGCTACAGCTGGGATACAAGTGAATGTATAAAATTATTTAAAAATAAAAAAAATTAAAAAAATAAAATGGTACCATATTGATCTACTAAGATGATATTGAGTATCAAAAAATACAGAACAGATGCAAAGGGAGAAAGAGAGAGAGCTGGATGGAATACAGGATAGAAAAGTTAAAAAAAAATGACTTTAGGTAATACCTTCAAATGATAAAAAAAAATTTACGTCTCAACAAAGGTAAGTAAATGGTGAATATACAGGCTAACATCTTGAAAGCAGTAATTTTAATTTCTACACTTTGTTTCTATATTATCTAATTACATCGATCAATTGCTAAAAGCAAATTATAAATGTGAAAGCTCATAAAATTTTAATTTGGCTAATAATTTCATGCTGTGTTGTATTTGAGAATTTAAGAGAGCAATATATTGAACCTACAAAATATATTGACTAAATATGAGTAAAACATCAAGACAACCTCAATTTGAATACATTCTATATAATATCAGCTCTCTACTTATAAAAACATCAAGGTAATAAAAACACAAAGCGTGAAAAACTGTCATAGACAAGAGGAGTCTAAAGATATGGTCACTAAGTGTAACGGGGTAATTTGTAATCGATCTTAGATCTTAAAAAGGACATTACATAAAACAAAGTAGAGCTCAATAATCTATGATTTTCCCTGATAATTTTATCAATACTGTTTGATCAATTTGACAACTATACTATCTTAATATATGTTAAAACAGGTAAAGTCCATACTCGAATGAATAGAATAATATTATAACTTTGAACTGTCTACCAAATCTTTTATTAAATATAACACTGTTCAAAAACTTAAATTATATTTACAAGAGCATTTGAAGTTTTTAACCTTGCTTTTAAAATTACTTGGTATAACATAGTTTTATTTGCTTTGTCAATAGCATATACTATGTTGACTGGGTTCTATACTCATTTTACTACTTTTTGATTAATGGTATATGTTACCAAAACTCAACATAATTTTTCAAAGGAAAAAAGTATTAAGGAATAAGTAGGGATGAAGTTCCATCCTTAGCCAAGAAGCTATTTACAAATGGTAACTTCTATGAATGGACAGATTATTTTTTTAGTGACATGAGAATATGTTTATCAGCCACAGTGCATGGCCACTTAGGAGTTGTTCACAAACACAAATTACACTCAATTTTGTTCTGTTTTGTAAATATAGGAAAAGAACATGAATAATATGAGAAAGCAAAGAGATATGGAAAGACCTAAGAAGAGTTAGGAGAGATGAGACTGTGGTAACAATTTTTTAAATTAAATATATATTTCGTGAAACTCTCAAAGAATAAAAAATATTACTAAAAAAGAATGAATAAATATGTATAGACACAGAAGCCTGAATGTGGAAGAAGAGGATTAAATGTCAATAAACTCACAAGGATTCCCTTTTCACATTGTAAATTTCTAGCTAACCAATCATGTCTGATCAAATGTGTTCCAAAACCCAACAAAATGTGTGGATGGAATTTTTTAAATGATTAAAAAATATAAAAAGGAAAAACATTCTTACTATAAAAATGTACCCTTGGTAGAAGTTAGTATGTTTTATAAGTAGACCATCCAATACTTAAATCTTTTGTGACACATGACTACAAATTTGCCAAAATGCTAACTTAAATGTAATCATGCTGTAACATATTCTGTTTTATGAGACTAACAGAGGAATATCCATAATCTGGTATCGGTTTCGAGTCTTTAAATTCTAAAATGATATGAACATACTGACCCTCTGCAGTAGCTAAATAATTTAAATGGCTTTTATCATTCTTAACACAGTTAAATCCTAAATTTATCCCTTAATACACAATAAACCTATGTGCTTATGAAGAATAACAATCAATAATATTAGAAAAACACATTAATTGAAATTAATTTAGTATCATTAAAAATTAGACATGAAAAATTTTTTTTTCAAGTTTGTGTGGCTTTGGGTTTTCCAGCATGGTGGTCACTGGTCATTTGACATAAGGTCAATGTGAATTATAATAAGGTGTAAGTATGAAATAAACTCATGATTTTTAAGCTGGTTCCCTGTAGTGTATTCGACTATATGCCCGGAGATTAATAATTTCTAAAAAGCCTTCATTTATCCAGTGTTTTTGTTGTCTAGAGTATAGGTTACTATCACAAACAGCACACTTGTGACTTAATTTCTACAGAGATCTTTTACAGACTAAGAATAAAATGTGTACAGAGCAATGTGCTTAAGTAACTGCCCAAGTCAGAAAGTATTAGCGATGGGAATCTTATGGAGTGCAGGTCTGAAGTCTTTGTACTGCTCTTTGTACTGCTCTTCTTTGCTTCCTGAATACATGAAGAGAGTTTATCTGAGCTGAGGAACTGTAAATTAAAGACTGTAATTTATCATTTAATATTTATTGGGACTATCTGGCCATAGAAGCCTCCTCATCCAGCAGAACCTGAACATGGACATACATGATCTTTCTAAGGAAAATAATCATCTACTGCATTTTTAATTTTAATTTTTTTTTTACAATTTATTTATTATATATCCTGATTGAAGACCCTTCTCTCAACCCCTGTCATTCCCACTCTCCCTCCTTCTTTCCCACTATTCCCTTCCCCTAGCCCAAAAGGGGAGTTTCCTCCTCCGCCATCTGCCCATAGCTTATCAAGTCCAATCAGGACTGCCTGGATCCTCCTTCCTCTATGGTAAGGCTGCATTGCCAGAGGCAAGTGACCAAAGAGCAGGCAGCCCACTTCATGAAAGAGGCAGCTGCATCTACTGCGTTTTATCCTGTTGTGTTTGAAATGCATCAGTTTCCACTCTGCATAAAGAACAAACTGCCACAGGGCTAAAGAGAAAGATTAGTATTTTGAATCGGTAGAGCATTCAGTTTTCCAGCTATTTAGAAACTCCCTGTTTCACAAAGATTTAAAAAAAAAAATTTTTTTTTTCAGGGGCAAAAGGAAATGACATCAAAGTTTTCTAATTTCAGGATTAGAGAAATGAATATCCTTGCACCCACACCTTCATGGTCTCCCACACACAGAACTCTAGAAGATTCATCTCTCTTGAAGCTGCTCCCTAAATTCTGTATTTCAGCTAATTTTGTTTTTTTTTTTTTTTTTACATTCTTAGTCACCAAACAGCAAACAACACATGTCATCTGATTCAAACAAAACTTTTCAATTTGCAAAACAGTGTCACTAAAATCCATTAACTCCGAGTCTATATATGTCTCCTATATGCTTTTCGTTCTTCATCACAGCAAGTACCCAGTCACCACCCCTGCAAGGTGATAACCTTGGAGTATTTCCCTTGTACTGCATATTCCAGAGACACTGAGGATTGCTTTCATTTCCTTGGAAACCAGATGTTGTACTCTTTGCCTGGAATGTTCTACTACTCCTTTCTTCGCTCTCTAATCCTCACACATTCTTTAGATATAAATTCCTGTAAGAACACTTTCTCGACCTCCTCAGCAGAGGGGGCCTTTAGATAGGCTCCCCAGCGTCCTCTGTAACTCCTGTCAGTACAATGACAACAACACCTTGTGCAATTATATCTGCTATAACCATTTATTTTATTTTATTTCAGTTTATTTACTTTACATCCCAAGGATGTCCCCTCCCTCCTCTCTTCCCAGTCTCCCTGCTCCCATTCCCTCTTCTCCTCTCCCTTTCCTCCCAGAAAAGGGGAAGCACCTCACTCCATATCAACCCTCCTCAGCACATCAAGACACATCAGCACTGGGCATATCCTCATCCATTGAGGACAGGCAAGGCAGCCCTGCCAGGGAAAAGTGATCCAAAGCAGGCCAGAAAGCCCATGTTAGAAACAGCTTCCCCATCCTCCCCAACATTGACTTGCCAGGCGACCCACATGAAAACTGAGCTGCCCATAGGCCACCTATGTGTAGGAGACCTGGGTCCAGATAATGCTCGCTCCTTAGTTTTAGTCTCAGTCTCTGTAAACCCCCATGGATCTGGGTTAGGTATCTCTGCTGGTCTTCTTATGAGATTCTTGCCCCTTCAGGTCCTTTCATCTTTCCCCCAACACTTCCGGAAGACCCAAGGAGCTCCACCCCAATCCTCGGCTGCAAGTCTCATCATCTGTCTACATCCACTGAGTGAAGCCTCCCAGACAAAAGTCATGTTAGGCTCCTTTCACGTGTGTCTTTCTGGGTCTGGGTTACCACACTCGGGATGATCTTTTTTAGTTCTATCCATTTGCCCGCAAGTTTCATGATTTCCTTATGTTTAGTAGCTGAGTAGTATTCCACTGTGTAAATGTACTACAATTTCTTTATCCATTCTTTAGTTGAGGGACATCTAGGTTTTTCTGATTTCTGGTTATTATGAATAAAGCTGCTATAAACATAGCTGAGCAAATGGCCTGTTGTGTGGTGGAGCATATTTTGGGTATAAGACCAGGAGTCTTCAGGTAGAACTATTCCCAATTTTCTTAGAAAGCACAAAATTGATTTCCAAAGTGGTTGTACAAGTGTACATTCCCACCAGCAATAGAGGTAATATCTTTATTCAAAGTTAGAATTAAGAATACAACCTGTCTGCTTTTTGTGAGGTTTAACAATGCTTTTGCAAGTAGTCTGAGAATGTCTGAAAATTAGGTTCTCTTTGATGAACTTAGGCTCAACTGATTTTTTTCATTAGAAAGAGCTTTGAGATTTTAGGTGACTATAAATAGCTCAGCAGTGAATGCTTGCTTTATTTCTCATATATATTTTAATCGGCTTGCAATTATATTGTATTTTACCAGCACAGCTTTGTCTAAATTTTCACAGCGAAGTCAACTACTTAAATTGACAAAGAAAACAGAGAAGATAGGCAAGTTGGTATATCAGACAGTAAAGGAGATAGAAACAAAGATAAATTTAAGCACTAGGTGTGTCTTACAGCAAGGTACACTAAACTAAAAGAACTTCCCAAATATCTGATTTTTATAATCGTATCTTTTCTGGTTTTACTGTTCTCAGATAACTACAATGTCCACGTGATTGGCATCAGATGACACAGACTAATTGAAAGGATATTTCCAGTCTTTATTCCACTTACAAAACATCTTAGCTTTACTTTTTTTTTTTTCATTTTCAAAGTAAATAAAAAATATTTAACTCTTGGGGTTTTGGATCTTGATATTTTTCAGTACTTACACGACAGCTTACACACTGACACATAGGAAACAGTACTTATTACTTTGACAATGATCTTTTGATCCAGTAAAATGTCTAGAAGTAAGCCCTTCTAGTCACAAAAGAAAAAGCACAAATTCTCATTATCGGTGTAGTGTTAGTGGCAGCTTGAGGCTAGCTTACAGGAGTCAATTATGTAAATTTGTTTTCAGCTTCTCAGAAGGATGCATATCAAGATCTTCCTTGCCCTTGTTTCCTCACAGAAAACGACTTTCATAATTTCCCAGGACAGCACTGTGGCCATAATTTACTGTTTATGTTCTTCTTTTCAGGAAATCTTACAGTGGTAGATGGCAAGATGAAGAGAATGCACTGGAAACTGTTTGTCTCCTGTTTGCCTCGGCTGAATAATCATCCTCTTCCACGTGTCAGCAATATGCATGCAATACCATGTAATCCGCTGACGCGTGGAACAGACAATGCACCTCCTTAGCGTGAGTGTCTGTCATTTCAGAGCTATAAGTTCAAAGTATACCTTTTCAATTTGTCGCCCTCACAATCAGTATAGGACTAATTAATTAAATTATACTTTCACTTGCCAACCGAACCGACGCATACTTAGGTGCCAGGAACTCTATTAAAGTTCTTTTATTACCAATCAGATTTGGTCTTAGGAGTAATTTTCTGTGGCAGGCATCATATGCTTAGCATTGCAGAAGAATAAGTGAGAATACATTTGTAACCTAGTGTGACAGCTCAAGATGAGGGCTTGAAGATTAACAACAGAACCCAAAGAATGCATTCAGGGGTATTCTGTTATATCACCCTCTGCTTCTGTTGAAGAGAGAATGTTCTCATGGATTTAAATAACTGCAGTATAAAAAAATTAAAGACTTTTATTTTTTATGATTCTGCAGATGCAGAATTTCATTTCTCCTTACAGAAAGAGAAAATTCAAAATTACAAAGCCAAACAATAAACCCTATTAACAGATAAAGGGCTGTCCATTTGGAGAAATGTTAAACCCTGGTCACATGTTGCAGATTTTAACTATTATCTCTGTGACATAGTCTTTGTTTGTAGCGTTATATTGAGATGTATTTACCATATTCTCTATAACATACGGTCATAAGAAACCTACTAAATCCAACATTTAAAAATCATTGTAAAGATCTTGAGATGTAGAATTCTATACTCAGTTTAGAGTGTGTTGATAACTAACACACTAAAAAAAGCAGGACATTTAGATTACTAGAATTAAACAGAGCTTTTAAAAGCTTCCAAATGTATTCATCAGAGGATTGTCAGTGGAGGTGGAGGGTGCAGGATTATCCTTCTATCTCAACTGAAATGATGGCATGGTAAGCAATCCGTTACTTAGTAACATTAAAATTGCAATTAAGTCCCCTTATAATTAAAGATCTTCAAATAAATAGTTTTGTGAACAAATTACATACATCACCAGAATTTTATTCCTTTGTATCTTGGTAATTATTTCACTCAATTTCTAAATGCAGAAGCATGATCTTCTTCTCTAAATGTTTTTCTATACTCTAATGAATAAAGTTACCTTATTCGAAAGCTCAATTCAGAGATAATAGTTATAATGAAAAGGGACACAAGGTCTCAAATAACAAATTCAGAAAGATGGGATGAAGAGATTTACTTATATTCTTTTTGACTCCATGTGTTTGTATTTAAATAAAAAAATGAAGCTCCTGTCCCGTTCCCTGTTTTCTCCCTCCTCCAATGTTGGTCTTATATGCCTTTCTGAGTGAGGATTGATCATCTTACCCAAGGTCCTCCTTCTTGCTTAGCTTCATTAGGTATATAGATTTTAGTATGTTTATCCTATATAATATGGCTAATATCCACTTATAAGTGAGTATATACCACATGTGTCTTTCTGCTTCTGGGATACCTCACTCAGAATGATCTTTTCTAGTTCCCACCATTTGCCTGCAAATTTCATGATTTCCTTTAATTGTTGAGTAGTATTCCATTGTGTAAATGTACTACAAATTTCTGTATCCATTCCTCAGTTGAGGGATATTTAGGTTGTTTTCAGATTCTGGCTATTACAGATAAAGCTGCTATGAACATGGTTAAACAAGTGTGCTTGTTATGTACTTGAGCATATTTTGGATATATGCCTAGGAGTGGTATAGCTGGATCTTGAGGTAGCACTATTCCTAATTGTCCAAGAAAGCACCAGATTGATCTCCAAAGTGGTTGTACAAGTTTACATTCCCACCAGCAATGGAGGAGGGTTCCATTTCTCCACATCCTCTCCAGCCTGTATTGGACATCAGAAGAGGGAGAAAACAGGGAACAGGACAGGAGCCTACCACAGTTGGACTCTGAAAGACTCTACCTAGCACCGTATCAAAGCAGATGCTGAGACTCATAGCCATATTTTGGGCAGAGTACAGGGATTCTTATGAAAGAAGAGGGATATAGAAAGACCTAGAAGAGACAGGAGCACCACATGGAGAGCAACAGAACCAAGAAATCTTGGTCGAGAGGTCTTTTTTGAGAATGATACTCCAACCAAGGACCATGCATGGAGATAACCTAGAACCCCTACACAGATGTAGCCCACTGCAGCTCAGTATCCAAGTGGGTTCCCTAGTAAGGGCTACAGGGACTGTCTCTGACCTGAACTCAGTGGCTAGCTCTTTGAGCACCTCCTCCTGATAGGGAAGTCGCCTTTCCAGGCCACAGAGGAGGACAATGCATCCAGTTCTGATGAGACTGGATAAGCTAGGGTCAGGACTGGATGCAATGTCTTTCTCTGTGGTATGGCAAGGCTGCTCCTTGCTCAAGGGGAGGTGATTAAAGAGCCAGTCCTGAGTTCATATCAGAGATAGTTCCTGTTCCCCTTACTAGGGAACCCACTTGGACACTGAACTGCCATGGGCTATATCTAGGTTATCTCCATGCATGGTCCTTGACATGAACTCAATGGCTGGCTCTTTGATCACCTTCCCCTGAGTGGGACTCAGACTTACGAGGCTACAGAGGAAGACAATGCAATCAGTCCCGATGAGACCTGATAGGCTGGTTAGACCTGATAGACTAGGGTCAGATGGAAGAGGAAGAGGACTTCCCCTATCAGTGGACTTGGAGAGGGGCATGGGAGGAGATGTGGGAGGGAACATGGAATTGGTAGAGCATGAGGGAGGAAGCTACAGCTGGGATACAAAGTGAATAAACTGGAATTAATATAAATTTTTTTAAAAGAAAAAACAGTGAGGGAACTGAAAAGTCATACCTGCGAATGTTTGTGTAGTTATGTTGTTCAAAAATTATGGTGAATGATAGATTACTTTTGACACAAAGCAATTCTGAAATTTAATGTAGCCATGTTTCTTATGTGTATCTTTAAACATATTTTCAGTAAAAGCTTGATATAGTGTAGATTTAATGACTCATTTTGTTGTTGTTGCTGCAAATTATAGCATTTTAAAAATTATGAAAAATCTTCCTCCTGTGACTTGACTTGATGGTAGTAGTAATAAGAAATCATTGATCTATAGATGGAATCAAAAGTAACTACTATGTTTTAAAAAAGGCTTATTCTGCCTGTTTTAGCAGCAGGCTCATTTTTTACTCTCCTACTGATACATCTATGAGGCAAACAAGAACTCCTTTCATGAAATATACAAATTTTTTAAAGGGTGCCTTTGCTACCTTGCCTTCTGTGACACATGGTGTGAATTTAAAAGTGTGTTTGTGATGGCGCATAAGACTGAATTCAGATCACCAATGTGAGTGGATATAAGTAAAACACACACACAGACACACATAATCCCTAACGCTCACAAGTCCTATGTTACTCACAGAATGTGCTTTGCTCATTCAGAGTCATCTTCAACTTTCCTATTTAATGTGCTGTGACAGGTACTCTAGATTTTGATTCTCCTAAAATGTCTTGTGTTTCTGCGCCTTTGTTTTTGTGTGTGAAACAGCAGCATGTCTCTTTACCTTCCATTTTCTGACTCTTCCAAAATATCATCTCAGTAAGGTCCCTCCTGACCACCATATTAAAACTATCACCCTAATCCCTCCTGCTCCCTCTATTCTTCCTCCTATTCTTCCACAGAACTCCCTTAACTAGGCCTCCTTTTTGGTTGTGGGTCTCTTTCATTCGTTTCCATCAGCTGCTCGATGAAACCTCTACAGAGTTAACTAACCTGGGCCCATGAGGTCTCACAGAAACTGAAACACCAACCAAAGAGCACACATACACATATACCACAGATTTGCAGTTTGTTCAACATGTGGGTCTCCTAACAATGACAGTAGGGGCTGTTTCTGAGTCTACTGCCTGCCTCTGGATTCCTTTCCTTTAGCTGGGCTGCCTTGTCAGGCCCCAGTGGGAGAGAATGTGTTTAGTTCTGCTTTGACATGAGATAACATGGTAGGTGGGCTACTCCTTGGGGACCTCCCCTTCTCTGAAAAGTAGAAGGAAAAAAGGGGGTAGGAGAGTGAGGGTGGAACTGGAAGGAGAGGAGTGGTCTGGGATCAGAATGTAAAGAGATGAAAGGAAGAAAGATAGAGAAAGAAAAAAAAGAGAGAAAGAGAAAGAAAGAAAGAAAGAAAGAAAGAAAGAAAGAAAGAAAGAAAGAAAGAAAGAAAGAAAGAAAGAAAGAAAGAAAGACTAACAAACAAAAATACCAACTCACATTCTCCCTGTCTTTTCCTATTTTATTTTTTCCTACACTTTAAACCTTCCTTGACAAGAGCATTGCTTATTTCCTTCCCTCTACCCATAAGAGTATAAGGTCTATAAAAACATGGACTTTAATTGATCTGTATTTGCAGAACAAAAATCTACTTCTGCTGCATTGAAAATTCTCTAGAAAAGTCTGTAGGGTGAGTTCAATTAAAAAATATAGTTATTTAGTTATTTATTCGGAATATATATTAAGTTCCTATAAATTTTTAGATGACCTTTGGAGACATCTTTAATTAGAAAGGACTGAAAGCCTACAACAAATAAGTAAAATAAAATACCAAGTACAAAATATAATTAATACAATGAAGGAAATAAACAGATTTTATTTAAAATATGATGCTTGTTTACACATACGTGTTTTAGTCAGGGCAGTTGAGATGCTATTTTAGTGGGAACCTGATGTCTAAGAGCACATTTTTAGAGCTACAAGCAAGGAGCGATAGGATAAACAGTGGGGGATAAAGCAAATACTTAACAGTATTCAGGAACAAGTTTTGCTATTCATGTTTTCTGTTTGCCTATGGCTTTTTCTTAAAGCAAGTAAAACTAAAAGGTGAGTTTCTATAGGACAACAAAATGGGATAGACCTTTTGTTAGAGTCTGCATCATACGGAGCTTAAAATAATTATACGGCTTTTGGATTTTCTTAAAGAGAAGTTAGACACTGTCAAATGCTTTAGAATAGATAAATAATATATCTGTTATTGAGTTTGAAGTGGCTCTTGATGTTGAGTGGATAGATGGACCCTGTGGCCAGGGTGGAGTAGAATAATGGATAGATGGACCCTATAGTGGTCTGGTTAGAAATTTAAGAGGCAGGGCAGAGAAAAGTAATTATGATAGACTTGTCTTTGTGCAATCAAGTACTTCAGATAGATTGAATTAAGGATGTGAAGAGATGAAAGAGAACAAACAAGATTTTTCCATTTAGTGGATTTGATACATAAATAATAAGATTAACCAAGAAAGGAAAACCTCATTAGGGAGACAGAGCACAAATCAAGTTTTTCTTTCTTGATAGTTTAAAGTTCAGAGGCCTGTGATATCTAAGTGAAGATGCTAATAGACAATTAGATTTGTCAGTTGGACCTATGCCTTTAGTTCACCATTACCTTAAAATTTTTTAAGGGAAGATGTTTTGCTTATCTTATTCCAAAACTCACCAAAGTAGGTCTTTTATTAATGTTGACTATTCTCTCTAGCCTAATAGTTCACTAACTAGACATTCTTAGCATTTCAGGGTATAAAAAAACAATGTCTTGCTGTTTATAGTCTTTAGACCAAAATAAGTAACTAACTGTGGTTGATATTTAAAATGATATATTTAAAAGCAAGTTTGGTGGGCACATTGGGTTTAAAATAATATACCTGATAGCATGTATTTAGCAGAAACAGAATATATCAAACATAACAGCAACATTTCAGTAACAAATAAGAATTATTTTTTCAGTTTTTTTATGTGGTGGATTACATTGATGGATTTCCATATTTCTTTTTTTTTCAGTTACATTTTATTAACTCTGTATCCCAGCTATATCCCGCTCCCTCATTCCTTCCCAACCCTACCCTCCCTCCCTCATCTCTACCGTGCCTCTTTCCAAGTCCACTGATAAGAAATTTAAGGTGAGTAATCACATAATGAACTGGAAGAGAGTGAGAAAAAGGAGTCAGGAAAAGCTAGGGCCAAGTGAAGCTCTAAAGGACAAAGGTTCCATACAGGAGTGGAGGGAAATTTTATGCACAAGCTTTGGTTCTCTAATAACTTACTTAGCAAAATATTTAAATTATGGTTTTATGTTATGGACTACAGGGCTTGTATTTCACTAGACAACACTTGTAAGGGAACAGCAAGAGATATGGTTGAATATCAATTCAACAGTTGTTGTAGTAAATTACTAAAACAGTACTAGAGTTACTTTAGAGTTCCAGAAATGTGACTATGTTTCGATGTGTTGTATAGCAATAGCTTAATTTTTGAAAAAAAGAATCTCATAAAATTTCAGTTATATTTAAATCACCTAAGCTCTTTTAAAATTTTGTCAGATGCTCAGGAAATTTGAATGGGAGAAATAATGCAATCTTGTACAATAAACCAAATGGAAGATTATAGCAATTTGTTATGACTTCATAAATGAAAGAAAACATGTGAAGGTCTTAGGGAAGGATAAAAACTTCAATTGACATTTTGATGCAGTTTCTGTAACGATTTAGCCATGAAATGTTTTCCGGACACTCACTTTCCATGTTCAAATGGGATTCTTATTGAATGCATTAAAGAGTGTGGGTGAATTTGGGGGAAAATAAAAGATGAACTTGAATCGACACATAATTGGAATTCATTAAGAAATAAATAAGAGCCCTGACTACAAAACAGGTCCAAGTCTGACCTTAGAAAAGTTCTCTGTGGGTCCAACATCATGATAGGACTGAATGTGGGGCAACTAGTTGCTAGAGTTTCTTATAGCTTATAATAGAGACCTGATAGGCTAGGGTCAGACGGAAGGGGCGGAGGACCTCTCCCAGAAGCAGAAAGGAAGGAGAGGATAGAAAGATGGTGGGATGGAGAAAGGAAGAGAGAGGGGGCTACAGCTGAGATACAAAATGAATAAATTATAATTAATAAAAAATTAAAAAGCTAAAAATATGAGTGAGCAAGGAATGGCAATTCTAGAGGTGGGGGCAAGTTATAATTGAAGAAGAAAAAAGTATGAGTAAATAAGATAAGTTGTCAAGTTTTAGAGACTGAGATCAATTGAATTACATATATATATGTACTTCTTGTCACAAAAAATGTATGTATGAGTTATTCAGTTGAATTCTATTATTTAAGTTATATGTGAAAATAAAGTCTTTATTTTTATTATAATTGAAATATTTTTATTAAGTTCAATCATTTTTATTTTAATATAGATACAATATTTATAATATCACATTTTATATAAATATATAATAAGCTAGGAAAATTTATCATTATGTGTTTTAATATTTAGAACAGGAGAAATTTCTTCACTTACAGCTCTTGGTGCCACATAAAAAATTCAGCAGAAATTTTTTCATTAGCTACATACACTGTAGTGTCATTCCATAGTCTACAGAATAGGTGTTAAAGAATAAATGTATTAATTAAAATGTTAATGTATTCTTATAGCACTAATGTGTTATATACTCACTTATAAGTGGATATTAGCCATATAATATAGGATAAAGATACTAAAATCTATAGTCCAAAAGAAGCTAAACAACAAGGAGGACCCTAGGGAAAAGGCTTAATCTTCATTCAGAAGGGCAAACGGGATGGACATAGGAAGAGAGAGACAACAGGGAACAGGACAGGAGCCTTCAACAGAGGACCTCTGAAAGACTATCCATCAAGGTATTGAAGCAGATGCCAAGACTCATAGCCAACCTTTGGGCAGAGTGCAGGGAATCTAATGGAAGAAGTAGGAGGTAGAAAGACCTGGAGGGGACAAGAGCTCCACAAGGAGACCAACAGAGCCAAAAAATCTGGGCTTAGGGGGACTTGCAGAGACTAATAAATCAACCAAGGTCCATGCATGGAGAGGACCTAAAATCCCTGCTCAGCTGTAGCACATAGGCCTCACAGTCTTCAAATGGATTTCCTAGTAAGGGGAGCAGGGGCAGTCACTGGCATAAACTCAGTTGCCTGCCCTTTGATCACCTTCTGCCTTGACAAGGTGGCCTTGCAAGACCAAAGAGGGAGGAAATGCAGATGAGACCTGATAGGCTAGGGCTATATGAAAGGGAGGAGGACCTCCCCTAGCAGTGGACTGGGGGAGGGACATAGGGAGTGAAGCAGGAGGGAGGGTGGGACTGGGAAAAGAGGGAGGGGTCTATAGCTGGGATACAAAGTGAATAAATTGTAATAAATAATGAAAATAATAGGAAAATTTTAAAGAAATAATATGTTGTAACAATATCAGTGCATTTTCTTCTTCCTCACCAAAATTCTTTCTGTTCTGCCTTTCTCTATTTACATGTATCACTATCTTTACCTGCAACAAAGTTTCTTATTTTCATTTTGTATTTAAATCTAAATCCTGAATGTCCTTCCTGGTACTGTATACTAAATAGAGTTTCCTGTCAGTCCATACAAACAAATAACTAATGTGTGAAATTGCTTCCTTCAACAGTCATTATGTACTGTGTCTCAGAGTGGTGAGTATTCTTCCAGATTCTACTGATATTTACTACATATATTTCCATCTATTAACCTACTAATTAATTTATAGTATATGACTCCTATTATTTACATATGTAAAATATGGAATAGCTCTGTGCTTATACTTTCCCTTTTACTATTTTTCCTATCAAACTCTGAATTTCTTGAGTTCATAGATTGATTTTATATAGATTGAGCAAATAAGTAGAACTTTTAAAACCATATGTTAAGTCACTTTATAGATTATTATTCAATAAAATCTATTTTATCAGAAATATTTGCTCCTTGAATCAGAGACTTTACATTTCATAGAAAAGTGCTTTTTAAAACATAGAATCTTACTAACAGAGTAGAAACAGATCATTATACATGGACACACAGAGATAGATACAGAGATAGAAGGCTTTATAATAGGGAATGTGCGCTGACTTTTGGAATTGTGAGAGAGAGACAGAAATATCTAAAATAGAGTCTGGGAGGGTTATATAGTCAATCAAAATTTAAGGACCAATATAATATGATAATCATTTTAAGTTGTCTTATGTTATGAGATAACCCAGTATAGTTCAAAAAGGTAAACCTAGGAGCATTTAGAAGCAAGAATGAACACAGGAAAAGCTCATTTAAGATGTGGATATCTTTAGATGTCCTCTTAGCAGCAGGTGACATGTCAACTGAGGAGGCCACCTTCTAGCCTGGCAGGTTGGGAGGTAAACACCAATCCATCTTCACAAGCTTTGACACAGAATTTACATTGCCTCCAAGATGTGTAGAAACAGAGCTATAGTAGAAAATGAGGGAATGGCCAGCCAATGCCTGGCTCAACTTGAGACCAACCCCATGGGAGAGAGCCTACCCCTGACAGCATTAATGATACTGCTATGTTTGCAGACAGGAGCCTAGCACAATTGTCCTCTAAGATGTCCCATCTAGTATCTGATTTAATCAGATGCTGAGACTCAAAGCCAAGCATTAGGTAGAGCTAGAGAGTCCCATTGGAAGACTATGTGCATGCACGTGTGTGGGGGTCTGGGGGAGTGGGGATAGAAGGACTAGGAGTGGACAAGAATGCCTCAAGAAGACCAACAGAGTCACCTAACCTAGACCCATGGGGGCTTAAGAGATGGAAGCACCAACCAAAAACCATGCATGGACTGGATCTAGGTCCCCAACACATATGTAACCCATGGACAGTTTGATCTTTATGTGGGTCTCTCTAATAAGTTGAAAAGGTGAACAAGTGCTGTCTGTGATATATACTCTGTTGTCTTCTTTCAATCATTTCCCTCCAAAGGTGCTGCCTTGCCTGGTCTCAGTGGATGAGGATAAGCTCAGTCCTCATGTGCTAGCATGGGTTGGTGGGGAAGGCTCACCCTTTCTGAAGGGAGAGGGGAGATAGGTGGAAGAGGGTGGGTGAAAAGGACCACCAAAAGAAGAGGAGGAGCAAGGAGTCTATGATTGATACAAAAAGTGAACATATAAATTAAAAATAAATGTTAAAAAAAAGAAAGAAAGTCAAGGACTTTCATGTGGGATTTAAATACAGGGATAAGGAAATTAATAGGGATCCAGGAAATTAGAATTTTTTTTTCAAGATCTCCCTGGTTGGTTTTGAACTGTGATCCATCTGCCTTCCATTTCTTCAGCAAATCCTACAACTCTAGGAAATCCAGAGACTCATAAGAACATAATTTTAAAAACAATACTTCATCAAATTAGAAAATATAAAACAAATGGATAATTATCTCTTCATACACCTCCTACCAAAGCTAAATCAAGATCAAACAAGAAATTTAAATGGAGTTATAACCTCTAGTGAAATAGTAATTAAAAGTCTCTCAAGCAGGGAAATTCCAGGGCCAGATGACTTTAATGCAAAATTATACAGATTTTCGAAGTAGAATGAATCTCAATACTTCTCCAATTGTTCCACAAAAACGAAACAGAAGGAACAATGTCAAATTCATTTTATGAGGACACAGTTACTCTGATAACATAATTACACAATGATCCTACAAAGAAAGGGATTTACAGGTCAACTTTCTTTATAAACACAGATGAAAACTTTCAATACAATATTTACAACCCAAATCCAAGACGACAGGAAAAAAACAAACCTCTACATTGATCAAGTAGGCTTCATCCCAGTTATGCAGGAATGGTATCATACATATGAATGTATAAATGCCATCCACCATATAAGCAAAGTGAAAGACAAAGATCACATAATCATTAGTTAGATACAGAAAAGACTTTTGACGAAAATCTAATAACTCTTCATGATAAAATTCTTAAAGAGATCAGGTATGTAAGGCCTATACCACTGCAGACTAAATACAATTTGTAACAAGCCATGGTGCACATCAACTTAAGTTGAGGGAGAAAGCATTTCCACTGAAAAGAAGGAACAAGACAAGGTTGTTTTTACTTTCTTCATGACTACTTCGCATTGTAGCTTTAGATACGAATTAATATTAACTATTAATTATTGTTGTTAATTAATAGTAACCATTAATGTTGAAACTTTAGCTAGAAGAACGCCAAAGGAGATCAAGTGGATACAAATACAAAGGATAGGAGCTCCACAAGGACCAAATATATCTGGGCACAGGGATCTTTTCTGAGACTGACACTCCACCAAGGACCATGTATGGGTATAACCTAGAACCTTTGCTCAGATGAAGCCCATGGAAGCTCAGTAACCAATTGGTTTCCCATAGTAAGGGGAACAGGGACTATTTCTGACAGGAACTCAATGGCAGGCTCCTTAACCTCCCCACCCACCCCCCAAGGGAGAAGCAGTCCTGCTAGGCCACAGAGGAGGACTTTGCAGCCAGTCCTGAAGATACCTGATAAAACAGGGTCAGATGAAAGGGGAGGAGGTCCTCCCCAATCAGTGGACTTGGAAAGGGGCAGGGAGGAGATGAGGGAGGGAGGAAGGGTTTTGGAGGGAATGAGGGAGTAGGATACAGCTGAGATACAGAGTTAATAAAATGTAACTAATAATAAAAAAATAAAATAAAATAAAATAAAAAAGCAAATACAAAGAAAAGAAGAAAATTATCTTTATTTGTAGATGATATAATATTATGTATAAAGGAACTTTACAATAACACCAACAAACTCTTTTCTTAATATTATTTATTTTTATTTTATGTCATTGGTGTTTTGCCTGCATGTTTCTGTAAAAGTAATCGATCCCCTGGAACTGGAGTTACAGACAGTTGAGACCTGGCATGTGGGTGCTAGGTATTGAACCTGGATCTTTTCAAAAAGCAGCCAGTGCTCTTAACCACTGAACCAACTTTCCAGTCCCAAATAACAAACTCTTAGTAGCTAGTACAAAGTCAGCACACAAAAATCAGTAGCCTGTCTATATACTAATGAGAAATAGGTTTAAAAAGAAATTAACCTGAAAAATATAAAATATCTAGTGGTAACTTTAACCTAGCAAATGAAAGACTTGTATGTGAACAACCTCAAGACATTGAAGAAAGAAATCAAAGAAGATATCAGAATAAGGAAAACGCTGCCATATTCATGGATCAGTAGGAATAATATAGTAAAAATGGCCATCCTCCCAAAAGCAATTGAAAGAGTTAGTGCAATCTTCATCAAAATTCCAACACAGTTTCTCCAATTCCTCACAGAGATTGAAAGGAAATTTTTTTGCTTTATATGGAAAAACACACATATTAATAGGATGAAACTTATTTGAAAGCCCAAAGATAAATTCACAAACCATGAACACCTGGTTTTTCTTAAAGAAGCCAGAAATACACACTGGAAAAAACACAGCATTTTCAACAAGCGGTGTTAGTCAAATTAGATGCCTTATGCCCAAGAATGCAAATAGATCTACATTTGTCAACTGTACAAAATACCAAACTGAACAAAGACCTCAGCACAATTTTTGTTGCTACAAGTTACATTGAACTCAGCAGAATAGAAAGTGGAGACTATCCTTGAATTCATTGGCACACATAAATACTTTCTGGACAAAACAAAATAAGCACAGGCACACACACACACACGCACATACACACACAAAATTAATAAATGGGACCTCATTAAGGAAAAGGATAGTGTCATTCAGACAAAGTAGCAGTCTAGAGAATGAGAAAGGATTTTCACCAACTATACAACTAATAGTAGACTAATATCTATATAAAGAATTCAGATAACTGGATATCAAGGAAAAGACAACCCAAATAAAAAAATGGAATACAGATCTAAACAGAGATTTCTCAGACGACATAGTGCAAATAATTGAGAAGCAAGAAGTATCCAACATATTACTTAACAGGGAAATGCAAATCAAAACTTTGCTGAGATTTTATTTTATACCAATGCCCATGATCAATAAAACAAATGACAGCTCATGCTGGTAAGGATGTAGAGTAAGGTGAATACTCATTCATTGCTGGTGGAAGTTTAACCTTGTACAACCACTATGGAAATGAGTGTAGGGGTTCCTTAGGAAGGTAGAACTCAATCTACCTTAATGCCCAGCTCTACCATGTTTGGACATAAACCCAAGAGATGTTGGCTCAAACATGTTTATCACTGCTCTATTCATAATAGCCAATGTCTCAGTATGAAGTACTTATGAAAAGTTCATTTAAATCTGGGAACAAGGGGGTGATGACATTAAGATAAAAATACAGATTTTGGAGAAAACAGGGGACAGGACAGGAGCCTACTACAAAGGGCCTCTGAAAGACTCTACCCAGTAGGGTATCAAAACATCCTGAGATTCATAGCCAAACTTTGGACACAGTGCAGAGAATCATATGAAAGAAGGGGAAGATAAAAAGACCTGGAGGTATCAGGAGCTCCGTAAGGCGAGCAACCGAACCAAAAAATCTGGGCACAGGGGTCTTTTGTGAGAATGATACTCCAAACAAGGACCGTGCATGGAGATAACATAAAACTCCTGCACAGAAGAAGCCCATGGCAGTCCAAGAGGGTTCCCCAATAATTGGAACAGGGACAATCTCTGACATGAACTCATGCTCTGGTACTTTGATCACCCCCCCTGAGGGGGAAGCAGCCTTACAAGTCCACAGAAGAAGACAAAGAAGCCAGTCCTGTTGAGACCTGATAGACTAGTGTCAGATGGAAGGGGAGGAGGGCCTCCCCTATCATTGGTCTGGGGAAGGGGCATAGGTTCCTGGGCTTTTGCTATTTATTTCTACTCAATTATTTGTGGGAAAAAAGTTATAACTAGGCTGAAAAGAGGGTAAAGTGCATTTTACAGTGTTCATTCGTGCAATATTAAGCTAATGTGAAAACAAACTATTAGTTTATCTTCAGAGTCAAGCATAATGAGGAAGCACATCATACTGGTTGTAGAATCCAATTACCAAGAATTTCAATATTTAAGTTGCTTCTTCCAATCGCTAAATTTTATGTGATACTGTGACCCACACACACACATCTGTTAGTACTTGCTGAATCTTGTTAGTTCTGTATGTATGTGCAGGGTTATGTGGCATTGTACTAGAAAGCAGGTAATTTCTCAGTGTCTACATCCTTAAAAAGGACTGACTTTTTTCTCCCCTAGCAGCTACCAATTGCCAATACCTCCTGAGGTAAGGAGTAAAACTTAAGTCCAAGTGGATCAAAGACCTCAGCATAAAACCAGATACTCTAAATCTCTTAGAAGAAAAAGTGGGGAACAGCCTAGAACTCATTGGCACAGGAGACAACTTCCTGAACAGAACACCAACAGCACAG
Organism: Meriones unguiculatus; assembly: GCF_030254825.1. Lineage (NCBI taxonomy): Eukaryota > Metazoa > Chordata > Mammalia > Rodentia > Muridae > Meriones > Meriones unguiculatus. The sequence continues at coordinate 73,759,437 of NC_083361.1, read as the reverse complement.
GCTCTAAGAGCAACAATCAATAAATGGGACCTCATGAAACTGAAAAGCTTCTGTAAAGCAAAGGACACCATCATCAAAACAAAACGACTGCCTACAGATTGGGAAAGAATCTTCACAAACCCTTTATCTGACAGAGGACTAATATCCAGTATATACAAAGAACTAAAGAAGCTCAAAAACAGCAAACCAAGTAACCCAATTAAAAAATGGGGAACAAAGCTAAACAGAGAATTCTCGACAGAGGAATATCGAATGGCAGAGAAACACTTAAAGAAATGCTCATCCTCATTAGCCATCAGGGAAATGCAAATCAAAATGACCCTGAGATATCACCTTACACCCATCAGAATGGCCAAGATGAAAAACTCAAGTGACAACACATGCTGGAGAGGTTGTGGAGAAAGGGGAACCCTCCTCCACTGCTGGTGGGAATGTAAACTGGTACAACCACTCTGGAAATTTATCTGGTGCTTTCTAAGACAATTAGGAATAGTGCTTCCTCAAGACCCAGCTATACCACTGCTAGGTATATACCCAAAGTTTGTTCAAGTACACAAAAAGGACACTTGCTCAACCATGTTTATAGCAGCTTTATTTGTAATAGCCAGAACCTGGAAACAACCCAGATGTCCATCAACGGTGGAATGGGTACAGAAATTGTGGTATTTTTACATAATGGAATACTACTCAGCAATCAGAAAGGAGGAAATCATGAAATTTGCAGGCAAATGGTGGGATCTAGAAAAGATCATTCTGAGTGAAATATCCCAGAAGGAAAAAGAAAAACATGGTATATACTCACTTATATAGACCTATAAGATATGATAAACATAATGAAATCTATACACCTAAAAAAGATAATCAATTGAGTGGACATGGGGTAAGATGATCAATCCTCGTTTAGAAAGACAGATGGGATGTGCATTGAATGTATGACAGGAGTCTACTGAGCGCATCTGAAAGACTCTAACTAGCAGTGTTTTCAAAGCAAAGACTCAAGACCAAACCTTTGGCAGAGTACAGGGAATCATAAGAAAGAAGGGGAGTTAGTCTGATGGGGAAAGGATAGGAGCTCCACAAGGACCAAATATATCTGGGCACAGGGTCTTTTCTGAGACTGACATTCAACCAAGGACCATGTATGGATATAACCTAGAACCTCCGCTCAGATGTAGCCTGTGGTAGCTCAGTAACCAATTGGTTTCCCAAAGTGAGGGGAACAAGGACTATTTCTAACAGGAACTCAATGACTGGCTCTTTGGCCTCCCCACCCCAAGGGAGGAGCAGTCCTGTTAGGCCACAGAGGAGGGCTTTGCAGCCAGTCTTGAAGATACCTGATAAAACAGGATCAGATGAATGGGGAGGAGGTCCCCCCTATCAGTGGACTTGGAAAGGGGCACGGTGGAGATGAGGGAGGGAGGGAGGGACTGGGAGGGAACGAGGGATCCAGACACGGCTGGGATACAGAGTTAATAAAATGTAACTGATAAGAAAAAATTAAATTAAATTAAAAAAAAGACTTCAGGAGCGACTTTCCCATCCATGATAGAACTCTTGGTTCTCTAATGGTATCACAGAAATGGCCAGTCTATGGGCAGATAACTACTTAGGAGGCCGTTTGTTACCATGAGCATTTAAATATCACTGACTAGCCAAAAGCAAGCATCAGTGTTGTCACCACAGAGGGACCACAAGGAGAAAGTCTATACTAGAATGTACAGATAGAAAAGAATGTTGACCTTGCACATTCTAAGAATAGACTAAGTAATAAAGGTGATTAAAGTATTGTTTCTTCTGGTACTCCAACCAACTACCATGCATGGAGATAACCTAGAACCCCTGCACAGATGTAGCCCATGGCAGTTCAGTATCCAAGTGGGTTCCATTGTAATGGGAATAGGGAGTGCTTCTGACATGAACTGATTGGCCTGCTCTTTGATTACCTCCCCCTGAGGGGGAAGCAGCCTTACCAGGCCATAGAGGAAGACAATGTAACCACTCCTGATGAGACCTGATAGACTAGGATCAGAAGAAAGGAAAAGAAGACCTCCCCTATCAGTGGACTTGGAGAGGGGCATGTGTGGAGAAAAAGGAGGAAAGGAGAGATTGGGAGGAAGCTACAGGGGGGATACAAAGTGAATAAAGTGTAATTAATAAAGAATTTAAAAAGAAAAATAATTATTAATTACACTTTATTCACTTTGTATCCTCCCTGTGGTTCCCTGTCTCCTACTGTCCCAATCCCTCCCTTCCTCCACCCTCTGCATGCATGCCCCTACCCAAGCCCACTGATAGAGGAGGTCTTCTTTTCCTTCCTTCTGATCCTAGTCAATTAGGTCTCATCAGGAGTGGCTGCATTGTCTTCTTCTGTGGCCTGGTAATGCTGCTTCCCCCTCAGGGGGAGGTAATTAAAGAGCAGGCCAATCAGTTCATGTCAGAGACAGTCCCTGTTCCCATTACAATGGAACCCACTTGGATACTGAATTGCCATGGGCTACATCTGTGCAGGGGTTCTAGGTTATCTCCATGCATAGTCCTTGGTTGGAGTACCAGTCTCAGGAAAGACCCCTGTGCTCAGATTTTTTGGTTCTGTTGCTCTCCTTGTGGAGTTCCTGTTTGTAATAGCCAGAAGCTGGAAACAGCCCAGATGCCCCTCAGTGGAGGAATGGATGCACAAATTGTGGTACATCTACACAATGGAATATTACTCAGCAATAGACAGATGCCTTTAATGTATTACATTATATAAACAGACACCCACACTACTAAAAAGATCGTTTGTGCAAGGTTATAGAATAGGTGTTAAACCTGGATGTTACTCTTTATATAAGCACCCCATTAATTTTATATCATGAATTTTGCCCATTTTATAAATGAGTTAGCACAAGTCTAAAGACAATACAGAATACTGCCACGGTCATTTTTTCTAGTAAATGGCTGAATTGGGAATTAGAACTTGACTCTTTTCTCCGCCATATTCCTACTTTGCCCATGTGGTTGTTATAATAGTGCTCTTAGTCTGAATAGAAATTGGACTTGATAATAATACTAATATCTTCCACATAGTAGCATCCTAGGGAGGCAATTTAGAAGCTTTCTTGGTTAAAAAAGAGAGAGAGAGAGAGAAAAAAAAAAGTAAAAAAATACCAAAGACAATTAGCTAATCTTCTGGATTGTTACTTATTTAATGAAATGTATTAGTAATTTGAAATGGACTACAATGAATTACTCAGAGAAAATGGGTTCAACTAATTGGTCCAGAAAATCATCTCAAGGATGTAATTAAATCGCCTGCTGTACTATTACGGCAAGCATAAACACTATCACCAAGCTTCAGTACTGTCTGCATTTCCAGTATAATTAAAAATAAGTGGTGGAGAAGACAAGATCTTTGGACATAGTGTGGTTTGAGGAAATCAGTCTGTGGTTAGATAATGAAGGCAGAGAAAGGCTGGTGCTTTGAAGTCTCTCCTCACTGGCTCTCATTATACCCTGAACAACCTCAATTTCATACACTATGTCTCCAACATTTGCTTTACTTTTTAAGTTTTTAGATTCATTAATTTAAAAGTAGCTAAACTTGCTGATCAGAAAGTTCAGATTTCTGGATTCTGGTAAGTTCTGGTGAATGAAATTGTTGAATTAAAACGATCATTAACATATGCTGACTAAATCGACATAAATTTAAAAAGAAAAAAAGAAAAGGGTAACACTTTCTTCCAAATTTTATTATGAAACTCTTTAAATCACAAAGAAGACATATTCTTAGTGAACTGTAACAATTTTATGTTGATGATAGAGAACTATTACAAACTGAGTGTCACCTGTTGCTCTAATTGCGTATTTTTCTTTCTGTGGGAATTTATGGCAGAGAGAAAGAACAAACAAATAGTAAGAGCTTTAATTATTATCAATTGTTGAGCTATTATATGACTAAGTTCTATTACTCATGAGAAATCACAAGAGGGACTACTCATATGTGCCAACAGTTTGTGTATTATTTATACTTTACTAATAACAAAAGAAAACAAGTAGAATTTGGCAAGTAAATGATCAACTTCTTGAAACTGAAATAAGGTGGTTCCACTCTTTCTCCTTTGCCTCATACTGTTACTCACAAATATTATGTACTAGAACATAATCCATGCTCCTATGTTTTCTATGATCATATAAAATTATACAAAGGGCAAACCAGTAGAATCTCAGATAGGGCTGATTGAATACCAGCCATCTCTTCAAGAGCTCTGCATCTATATTTAGTGAGATAATGTAAAGATATAGAAAGTCTCTACTTTTACATAATTAACTGCTTATTTGTATGGCAAAGATGTAAAGAATGCCTCATTTCCTCTGTGTGTGTGTGTGTGTGTGTGTGTGTGTGTGTGTGTGTCAGAACTTCAGTAAGCATGCAAAGCACCTGGTATTTAAGTGAGGAAATTTGTTTTTGTCAGCTGCTGCTTAAAGTTAAGAAGGAAAGCATCTCTACACTGTCATGTAAGAGGTAAAGGTTTTTAAAATTTTATTTATTTTTTATTAATTGCATTTTATTCACTTTGCATCCCAGTTGTAGCCCCCTACCTCATCCCCTTACAACCTCACTCTCCCTCTCTCATCTCTTCCCATGCCCCTCTCTAAGTCCACTGATAGGGGATGTCCTCCTCCCCTTCCATCTGACCCTTGCCTATCAGGCCTCATCAGTATTGGCTGCATTGTCCCCCTCTCTGGCTTGATAAGGCTGCTCCCCCTTCAAGGGAGGTGATCAAAGAGCCAGCCCCTGAGTTCACATCATAAACAGTCCCTGTTCCCATTACTAGGGAACCCACTTGAACACTGAGCTGCCATGGGTTACATCTGTGCAGGGGTTCTAGGTTATCTCCATGCATAGTCCTTGGTTGGAGTACCAGTCTCAGGAAAGACTCCTGAGCACAGATTTTTTGATTCTGTTGCTCTCCTTGTGGAGGTCCTGTCCACTCCAGGTAAAAGAGGTAAGGGTTTTGAATGCACTGTTGTTTATCATAGTAAAATTAGATCCAGCTTAAATTTTCATTATTAATTTTATAAATAATTTATGGTTTATCCATAAGGTGAATATTAAACTCATTAAAATTAAAGTCTTAGCTTTTAAACATGGAAAATCACAGCAATAATTAGCTTAGAAACCATAAAGTATTATATATAGTATTACTTCTCTCAAACATTCTGTAGGAACAAAATTATGGATGTCAATGCATATTTTAAACACTATGATACATATAAGCATATGTATGAAAATTATGTACTAAACTACCTATATTCTTTATAGTGAGAACATTGGAGTTATGGAAAAATTACAAATAAAGAAAACAGAAATAGAGCAGCATACAGTGAAATCATTTTAGACTTAAAATATCACATTCAGTATCTGCAGTACAAAGGTCTGTTTCCACCCAAAGCTTGATACCTTTTCTCACATTTCCCTAGCTTGGATGTGCTGAATAAATGTTAGTATTTGGTCTATTTAGGATCATGTTTGTAAGTTACCTATTGTCAAAAGATACTTGCATCACCTTTACCATCACTTACAGAAATGAAAGTGGAAGGGATGGTTTAGAAAGTACTTATCTCAAGATAAATAATGGATAAGTCAGTGAAGTACATATCAATATTCTCATTTGAAGCAGTCTGGGCACTTGTCCAGGTTTGCTGACAGCAATCAATTCTGAACAGGCTTTTGGACAGTGGCATCTAGAAGTAACCCTCCCATGAAAAGAGAAATTGATATTACAAATGAGTTTTTAACATAAGAGAAAAACTAAAAAAACAATTTCTGAATCAGCAGGGATCAGTTGTCATGCACATCTATCTGTAAGAGAAGCAAAATTTAAAGAAATAGAAAAAAATTACTTCTTGCTTTAAAGATTGACAAAATGGAGGTGCAAAGAAGGAAAAGTTGCAAAACTGGAAATGAATTGTTTGAAATAAAATAACTGGGCTGAAGAATTGGCACATTGGTTAAGAGTGCACATATGCTCATAATTGAATATGAATTTAAATCTCATAAGAGCCTGGATTCCCATCGTAGCACTGTTCTGTTTAGCACACCTAAGCTCAAACATTTCTGTCTTTTTTGCTGTATAATCTTCTTGATAGAAAGATGTTGTTATATAAGTTGTTTCCTGATAATCAAAACTCATTTCATAATGTTTTTGTGATTCAATGGTATTCATTTTTAATGGTGACTGATTACTTGATAAACATAAGAATCTTGCTTATTTGTCTCCTGTTTGTAATTGTGTTGCTGAAAGAAAAAATAAAGCAATATTTTACTCACTTTCAATGCTCTATCAATTACATTGCCAAGAACATATCAGGCACTAAGCGTTATCTAATAAATACATTTTTACATCTTGTATGTGATATTGAGACAACTGGATACAGGAATGACCATACAAAGTGAAAAAAACTAGGTATGGCAGGTAAAAAGAGTTGGATTTGGGGCATGGCAAGATGGCTCAGAAGCCAAGAGCTCTTTCAGAGTACCCAATTTTGGTGCCTAGAACCCATATTAGGTGTGGTATCCAACTGCCTGTATTCCAGGGAATTCCAGAGTATCTAACACCTCTAGCTCCCACAGGCACTTAAATCCATGTGTATATTGTTGTGACTGTTAATATTTACTAATAATTATCTTTTAGTATAGCTTGCTGTTAAGCCTAACAGCTGCATAATCAAATCACCACACAGAGACTGGGTTTATTTAGTTAACCTAGAACACAATGCTAGGCAATAGTTACTCCATCCTAAACATCCAAGCCCTCATAGTTTCCTAACATTTAGATTTCCCACATTATGCTTGCTTTTAGTGATATATTATGTCCAGTCCATCTCCATTTTTCCAAGATCTCTCCTCCAGCTCTCTCTCCTAGCTCTCCTCTTGCCCTTTCTCCTCCTACTCCTTTCTTCCCTCTGGCTTCTCCCATCACTCAACATTGTGTCTAGTTGTTTTATTTTGGCCTGTTTACACAAAGTTGAGACAGTATGCTTAGAATAAGTATCATAATGCAATATCCTGATTGAAACCAGAGAGTGGGGGGGGATTAGCATTTGAATGAACAAGAGTAAGGTGTATACATTTCAAAAGAACATTATACCAACAGTATATGCACACACACACACACACACACATACAATCAAAACTACAATAAATTTTAAAAGTACTTAAGACATGCTGAAATCCAGTTCTACTGCTATAACTTCTTAATCCAAGGACTAGATCCTTTTGTGCTTTGGGCAACATTCCCTTTTCAATGAGTCAGAAGCACACCTGCCAGTGTATTTTCCAGCAACCTCATCAGAATCAATTATGATATATGGGAAAGTAAAAGCAATTATATTTTTGTATGAATAAAGAAACATTTCTCCATGGCTTATAACTGTTGTCTATTTATTTTCACTCAGGGCATTCTATTCAAATAGAATGTCCACTTCAAATAAATAAAATATATAGTTCTATTTCTACTGTCATATGAAATATAAATGTGAATAGCCACACAGTATATCAATAATTTTTCACTCTTGAACAGCATACATATTTACAGACATAGATACATACATACATGCACAAAACCTAAGACTTGTGAACTTCTGAAAATGTTAAATTTTCTGTCTACTGTGCTATAGAACATTAGATGTTATTTCTTCAGTTTAACTGCAACTCTGTGAATTTTGACCATTTTCTTTCCATCCACATCTCACCTCATCCTATCCAGTTTCTGATAACCACTAGTCTATTCATTTCTGCATGATCAGTATTTTTAGCCTGTATTTCATATGCCCCTGTGCTTTTGTTTTTTGTTTTTTTTTTTGGGGGGGGTTGTGTGTGTGTCAATTATTCAATTAGATATCTTTTATCTCCAGTCTTTTAATGCAATGTCTTCCAGGTTCATCCATTTTGCCTAATAAGATAGAATTTTATTTTTAATGGCCAAACAAATTTCCATTACTATCATTTAATCCATTTTTTGTCATCTGTTGTCACCTTCATTGAGTCCCTATTTTGTTCAATGTGAACATAGCTTTAAAAAAATATAAGAATGTAACTATCTGTTCTATAGTCACTCATGATATTCAAGGGTGTCTTTTTAAAATCTCCTCACTGCTATGAACATTGGTAAATTTATATTTTGTTCTTACAGAAATTTGTCATTGGGACTGGTGAGACAGTTCAGTGGGTAAAGTGCTTCATGTACTAGTGATAACTCTCCAGAACTGATGTAACACTAGGTACGGTGGAGTATGTCTGCAACCCCAGTACTCCATGACAAGATGGGAGCAGAATCTGGAGAGAGCAGAAACTGTCTGGATAGTTAGCTGGGCATATGTAGTGGAGAATGACAAAAAGTTCTTGGATCAAACAACGTAGAAGAAAGTAAGGACTAATGTGCGAAGATGTCCTCTGATTTCACTACCGCATTTGTGTGCTTTCCTACAAATGTGTCTATAAACACATTAAAATGAATACACAGAGAGAGAGAGAGAGAGAGAGAGAGAGAGAGAGAGAGAGAGAGATTTATGTCACCACATAATTATCTTGTTTAGTAAAAGATGTTGCAACTATACAACCTAACCTATATTTATCTAGGCAGAAAAAAACTTTCAAGCAAGCCAGGCATTCCAGTGAAAATAGATAAAGCTGGATTGGAAAATGGCTCCAAGATACTCCTAACTTCAACAAATAGGGACTATAGTATGTATTGCAAGTCACAGAGCTAAATAATGTCAATAGAGATAAATAATGTCAAATAATGTCAGTTCAGATACAAAGAAATTTGTACAAGAATTAGAAGAAAGTGACAAAAGGAGTTATAAGAAGACTAAATTGTTTGCAAAAACAAACAGTGTCTGTATATGCAGATAATTGGAAGTGTTATTAATAACAAAAAATACATACAAAGCCAGGAGGTGAGCAAATCAAATATAGGGCACATCAGTATTCCCCTTCATTGAGAGAAAAGTTGAAAACGGTTTACACTATGCAGGCAGCATATGCAGCCTTGAGTACTGTATTTTATTTTAGAGAGATTATTTTGTCTTCTGTGGGGATGCTATTTAAAAGTCTGAAGAGACAAATGAAGGAGAAATCAGGAGTATTGTTCAGAAGGAAGACATTCGAGTAAAGACTCGTGCAATAAGAGGACGAGAGGTCCTACATTCCACAGGAAGCTGCCACATGGAGAAGTAATTCTAACCCCAAGAACGTATCTATTCATGTATTCCCCCTAGGTCCCTGCTGCTTGTCAAAGTAATTTAAATTTTGCTCTTCTACTTTGTTTATGCGAAGCTTCTCTCTGTGTAACTAAGAGCCAATTTGTCATTTAATATTGATTGTTTCTATGTCCGAGCATACCGAAAGCCTAGCTTTCTCTGCAGGCCCCCAAGGGTGAGGCGTGAGTGAAGGACTGCAATGATTTTTAGAGACCTAAAAGTTGTAAATCATTATTAGCTACCAGATTATTAAACACATCTATCACAAAAGGAGAGCTCTAATACATAAAGCATATGTAGTGTTTGGTAAAACAGAGGATGACCAGAAAGTGGCTATGTATGTGTATATACATACATATATACATAATACATGCATACATATGCACATCCACAATATATTTAAATAAACTTAGTTGTTCTTATGGGTGAAAAGTTTGTGCCTGTGTGTTGTCTGTGTGGGGTGGGGAGCAGGGAGGACACATGTATGTGAGTGTGCATGTGTCATTCCTTAGATGTTTTCACCGTGTTTTTTAAGACTCACCCTAGAAATCATTCAGGGTAAACAGGATGGAGGGAATGTCAAGACCCAACTGCCTCTGATTCCCGAAACTGGAATTCTAGATACATGTCACAATGCCTGGTTCTCAAGAGGGTACCCAGGTTCCTATGCATCGTGGCTAGCAGTTTACCCAACTGAACCAAATTCTAGACCACTGTCCACAGTTCTAAGATAATTTCAAATAAGAATCTCCTGCTGTTTGAATCCACTGTGCTAGAGAAAACATTCAAGTGCAACCACTCCCAAATTTGCATGTAATGTCTTACTCCTTAACAGTTTTAAAACACTTTTAATACTTGTTTCTCATATTTATCATTGAGAGACTTTTAAAAATAGGCACCATAGATATTTTATGACCCATGCTTTGGTGAAATAGTCAATTAAAAATTTCTAGATTTAGTCAGCCAATTTTATTATACATACGAGTAGCACTGCATAATAGCCTTACCAAACTTTATTGTAGTAGAGGTGATGGTTACACACTATAAACTAGTGATATTTACTGTGGATATGTTTTACATGATATATAAATGAATTTGCTGATGTGTATGCTAAATACTTGTTAGTTGATATATGTGGTTTTAGTGTTTGTAAAATTTAAATAAATTATTTCTTAATTTCTTTTTGGTGCTTAATTTTTCATTTAATTAATTAATTAATTAAATTTACATTCAGACTTCAGTTTTCCCGTCTTCCTTTTCTCATAGTCCTGCCCCACAACCTCTTCCCCCACCCCCATCCACTTCTCCCTTTCTCTTCAGAAAAGAGGCCTCCCATGGGTATCAATCAGCCTTGGCATATCAAGTTGGAGTAAAACTAGGAATCTTCTCTTATTGAGGCTAGACGAGACAGCCCAGTAGGGGGAAAGTGTGTCAAAGGCAGGCAACAAAATCAGAGACATTCCTTGATACCACCTTTAGGAATCCCATATGAAAACCAAGAAGCATAACTGTTACATGTTATATGTGCAATGAGCCTAGGTCAGTTCCATGTATGCTCCCTGGTTGGCACTTCAGTCTTCGTGGGCACCTATACATTCAGGTTAGTTGATTCAGTAGACTTTCTTGTGGTGTCCTTGGCCTCTCTAGCTCCCATAATCCTTCCTCCCTGTTTTCCACAGGATTCCCCAAGCTGTACCTAATGTTTACCTATGGGTCTCTGTATTTGTTTCCAGCATTTTCTAGGTGAAGCCTCTCTGAAAACAGTTATGCTAGGCTCCTGTCCCTGCATATCTTGTAGATAGGACAAATTGTAGATTTAAGATTTTGTGATGGGTTGGTATCCCAATTCCCCCACAGAAAGTCGTGTCTGGTTATAGGAGATGGCCAGTTCATGCATGGCTGGCAACACCTGTAGGTATTGACATGGAGTATTGTAAAATGAAATATTGCTGAGAGAAAGACAATAAAAGCAATGAGAAGGGCAATATATTTTTAAAATATCACTTCTGCAGGAGGGAGCTACTCCCCTATATCTCAATATATCCTTGCTTTATTTTCCTTAAAGAAAAAGAAAAAAAAAGATAATAATTCCAAGACCTAATCAGTGACTTTAAGAGAATCTCATTTTCAGTTTTCAGTCTTCTCAAGTGGGTTGCTGGCTTGGTAGAAATCTGAATTCTGCTGATTTTATGTTCATGAATATTAATCACACACCTTGAATATGATCTCTGAATATAAATTCAATATGCTTGGCAGACTTATTTTAATTTATGACAATTCACAGATTTATATTTTAAAAGAAAAGTACACTGATATTTGTAACAACTTTGTTTCACTATTTAATCTCTCACATATACTTACAGGAACATAAACATAATCTTAGAACCCACTTCCCTTGGCCAAGATCAAAAACTCAAGTGACAACACATGCTGGAGAGGTTGTGGTGAAAGGGGAATCCTCCTCCATTGCTGGTGGGAATGTAAACTGGTACAACCACTTTGGAAGTCAGTCTGGGGCTTTCTCAGACAATTAGGAGTAGTGCTACCTCAAGACCCAGCTATACCACTCCTAGGTATATACCCAAAATTTGATCAAGTACACAACAAGGACATTTGATCAACCATGTTTGTAGCATCTTTATTTGTAATAACCAGAACTTGGAAACAACCCAGATGTCCATCAATGGAGGAATGGATACAGAAATTGTGGTATTTCTACACAATGGAATACTACTCAGCAATCAAAAAGGAGGAAATCATGAAATTTGCAGGCATCTAGAAAAGATCATTCTGAGTGAAGTATCTCAGAAGGAGAAAGACAAACATGGTATATACTCGCTTACATAGAACTACAAGAATGATAAACATAATGAAATCTACACACCTAAAGAAGATAACCAAGAAAGTGGACACGGGCGAGATGATCAATCCTCATTTAGAAAGACAAATGGGATGTGTATTTAAGGTATGACAGGAGTCTACCGCAAAAGGCATCTGAAAGACTCTACCTAGCAGTGTTTCAAAGCAGACACTAAGACTCATAACCAAACCCTCAGCAGAGTGCAGGAAATCATATGAAAGAAGAGGAGTTAGTATGATATGGAAAGGATAGGAGCTCTACAAGGACCAAATATATCCGGGCACAGGGTCTTTTCTGAGACTGACACTCAACCAAGGACCATGTATGGATATAACCTAGAACTTCTGCTCGGATGTGGCCCGTGGTAGCTCAGTAACCAAGTAGTTTTCCAAAGTAAGGGGAACAAGGACTATTTCTAACAGGATCTCAAGGGCAGGTTCTTTGACCCCCTCCCCCCCCCCCACGGGGAAGGAGCAGTCCTGTTAGGCCACAGAGAAGGACTTTGCAGCCAGCCCTGAAGATACCTGATAAAACAGGGTCAAATGAAAGGGGAGGAGGTCCTCCCCTATCAGTGGACTTGGAAAGGGCAGGGAGGAGATCAGGGAGGGAGTGTGGGGTTGGGGAGGGAATGAGGGAGCGGGATACAGCTGGGACACAGAGTTAACAAAATGTAACTAAAAAGAAAAATAAAATTTAAAAAAAGGACCCATTTTTTTAATCTTTGAAAAGAGTATTTATTCCTGTGTGAAAACTGATAATTAGTTTGATCAGAATGCCTTAAAATCTTTTTGTACTTATATTTCATCATTAGTGGAATAATAAACAAAGAAAACTGAATCAAATTAAAAAATTATAATTCATGTGTTTATTCTCCAACTGCCTCTGAAACAAGGTTTCCCTGTGCAATCCTGGGTGACTTGGCACTTTCTACATAAAGCAGGATGGAAGCAAATTCAAAGAAATCCATCTGCCTCCATCTCTGTAGTGCTGGGATTAAACATGTGCACTACCAAATCTGGCACTATGCATTTCTTTAAGCTAAAGAACCAATCGGCTAATGTTCTCATTGTGAGCATAGAATATTTAACTTAAGAGGAAGAATCGGAATAAGAGCATTTTCATGATTTTATGCCAGTCTTTCTCCGTTAACTATCAATAGCAGATTTAACATTAATCCCCTGTCCTCAGTGTGTCTTAACCTGACAATCGGTGAGGAATGTAGACGTTATATTATTACCTCTAATCATTTATTTAATTTGCGTCTGCCACATATTTTACTATACATGGTTCATCTCATTTTATGTTTGTAAAAGTTGATTGAGAAAACGTGGCTTCACTAAGTGCAGCTTGATGAACTGGTTAGTTCAAATGAACAAGTTATGAAAAACTACAGCACTAAAGATAAAGAAAAATCTCTCTCCCAGTAACCTTTAACTTTAAATACTAGGAAGTATTTAACAGATTACTAAGTTCTATAAATTCTACCAAGGTTCTCTACAAAGTACTCATACTGAATTTATCATTCCGTGTTTACTTTTTCAAAATCATTGTTTCTCCATACTTTAATTAAATTATAATTACTTAAGTTCTTCCTTAATTTTTCTTCCTCTAAATCACCCCCATGTTCATTCTTTCTTTTAAATTGAAAGCCTCTTCTATTTGACTATTTAAAAGTTAAACTTTAACTGTTAAAAACTTCCTAGAATTCTGCCTATAAGGCCTCAGAGAGAAATAGCACCATGTGACCTCTCCTTCTTCTGTTGTGGAACTTTAATGGGTCCTCTGACGATAAACACAGCTACTGGAATCAAGATGACAATGACCATGTCATGCCCAGAGCAGAGTGTTCTGCAACACATTCATTATCTTATTAAAGAACTACAACTAAATTCATTGTCAAGTATAAATATAAATGTTAATATAGAGATAACCAATGTTAATCAGGTTCATTAATATGGGAAATCATAAAGAAGAATTCAGATGTTTGCACCAAAAAAAAAAAAAACTGATCTTATTTTTAATATTCTAGGTACTTTGTTTTGAAAGAGCCATTGATCTGGAAACAACATTGTCATTTCCATTGTCAAGTTACACTGGCATTATCAGAGGGTGGATATAGATTGCTTATAAATACAATTAAATTGTGCAAATGAGCTCTCTTCTATTGCAGAACCCTGATTGTGGTGGTATCACTAGAGACAGAAAACACAAGATCCTTTGTAGACAATAGTCTTTTGTTTAATTAATTTATTTTTGTATTAATTACAGTTTATTCACTTTGTATCCCAGCTGTAGCCCCCTCCCAATCCCATCCTTAATCCCTCTTCTCCCCCTATGCCCCTCTCCAAGTCTACTGATAGGGGAGGTCTTCCTCCCCTTCCATCTGACCCTAGTCTATAAGGCCTCATCAGAATGGGCTGCATTGTCTTCTTCTGTGGCCTGGTAAGGCTGCTCCCCCCTCGGGGGGGGGGGCTTGATCAAAGAGCCAGCCACTGAGTTCCTGTCAGAGACAGTCCCTGTTTCCATTACTAGGGAACCCTCTTGGACAGTGAGTTGCCATGGGCTACCTTCGATAAGATGCTCAACCCTCATTCAAAAAGACAATATTCTTAAAATTTTTATAACCCTGTGGCAGGCTGAAGAAAGAGAATGGCTGGCACAAAGTTATAGGACATGAACCAAGTACAGTAATTATTTATCCAATACAAAGTGGTCAACCCTTAAATCATACACATAAAAAAACAACAAAACAGGTTACATTTATATATTTGTTCTATTATAATCAATAACAATAGTCAAATAAAAAAAGGCTTTCAATTTGAAAGGAAGAACAAACATGTGGGGGGGTTAGAGGAAGAAAAATTAAGGAAGAAATTATGTAATTATAATTTAATTAAAATATTAAGAAACAATGATTTTGAAAAAGTAAACACAGAACGATAAACTCAATATGAGTACTTTGTAGAGACCGTTGGTAGAATCTACAGAACTTCCTAGTCTTCTGTACTTGCAAAATATCCTGTTCCATCTCAATTAAAAAAAAATGATTCCAGGAGGCTTTGTTAGACATGGACAAGGTTCTTACTGACAGCAGCCTTAGTTCCCTTCCCCACATTGCATGGGCATCCTCCGTGTTAATTCATGAAATCAGAGAGAATTTTGAGGTTTACAGAGACATGCCTGTTTAATCTAGTACCTGTAGGAGAAGCTGCATAGTTAATAAGATGAGAGTAAAGAAAACAAATGTGTAGTTTGCCATGTGCATCAAATGTTCTACTGCATATAATCAGTCACAGGTGTATTATCAGGGGGAGCTTCATTCATTGTCATATTTATTCTATGAGGCCCAGTTTCTGCCTCTTTTCAGGATCTAACATGTAAAATCACACAGATCCTAGCAAAGACAAATTTTTATCTCAAATTCAAGAAAATGTCCAAGAATGTCATGATACTTTCCCTGAATAAAATCTTGTCTTTAGAGTGTAAAGGAAAGAAATAGGTCAGTTATATAAGACACATATTAACTGAAAACACCATGGACCACTCTGCTTATATTGTTAATGTTATTGGCTTCAAGTGGTAGCAAGAGAAAGGTAAAGTTAATTTCCCTTGCTTCGGGTTATATATTTTGGAAGTCTAATGGGTATAATATAATGTTAACCTACATATAATTTTAGCCATTTTCTGCAAAAGCAATGCTGTACTTCAATAGTAATTTCATAAATATCCAAAAGAAATCATTCTAATATCCATATGTATGGCAGTTAGCTCAGCAGGAAAAAACTATCAGAGATGAGGCTCTAAAGAGCCCCCACAAATGAGATAATTGCATGTGATACATCAACCCCCAAAACTACATTCATGAGAGCTGTTCCATTATGTATGAGTAAGACGCCTGCAGAATGTTTCAGCAGGAGAAGCTCTTTCAGAAACTGCAGTCACTGTGAGATAAGACAACAGAGACCTGGAGATGTTACCTGGTCTGTAAGTTGAGGCAACGGTTTTGAAACAGGACTTTTGTGCCATCAGAAAATGTTTATTGAGACACACAAAGTGTGACTTTTTTTTAAAATTTTTTTACTAAGGCAATGAAAAATATAATCTTGGAAAGAACTCTGAGGATTATGACACTTTTGGTCTGTAATAGAAAATTAACGCCTGGTTTCAGTGCAGAGAAACTGAAATTTTGGTATGACAAACATTTCATGTAACTCACAGCTAGAAAACTCACTACAGTTGAGGACTATAAACATTTTTTTTAAAATCATTTCCATCCTTTATAACCATAAAGTGGGCATGGTCTCTCTCTTTTTAAATTCTATCTTCCATCCTAATTCTATGTATTTTTATAGTGGTTTTTAAAAACTGGGTCTTAATACTAGCAAACAAATCTGCCTTTTCCCCATCTTAATATTACCCTGTTTTCTTCAATGAATTGTTTTAACACTTTACTATATTTCATCTCCTGGATTTTTTTTTCCTCAGGAAATCTATTACTTTTATACAATTTGCTTTGCAAACTTTATTTGTGGTATACTTTCTTTTATTTGTATTTCTAAACCTATTACTTTCAGTTAGGAGGTATTTAGTCTCTTTCAACCCAATTCAGCATCAGGTGTTTTGTTTGGTTTTTGTTAGGTAGATAGTTAGGTAAGTAAGTAGGTAATTTACATCTCATTCCTAGCTCCCTCCCTCTTCTTGGTCCTTCCCCTCTGCTCCTCCCTCATCCCCATATCTCCCTCCCCTGCCTCTCAGAAAAGAGGAGACGCCCACACTCACACATATACAAACCCGCCCCAGCATGTCTCATCATGACAATGTACTTCCTCTTTCACAATGCCCTGTCAAGGCAGCCACACCAGGGTGAAGTGATCAAAAAGCATGCAACAGAAGCCATGTCAGAAGCAGCCTCCCAACCCCTTTTCTAGGGGACCCACATGGAGGCTCAGCTGCCCATTGGGTAAATATGTGTAGAGGGTCTAGGTCTAGTCCATGCATGGTTCTTGGTTGGTGTTTCAGTCTCTTCAAGCCTCTCTGGGCCCAGGTTAACTAGGACTGATGGTCTTCTTCTGGAGCTCCTGTCCCCTACAGGTCTTTCTGTCCTTCCCCCTACTCTTCATCAAAGTTCCCCATGCTCTGCCTAATGTTTGGTTGTGAGTCTCGGTTTTGTTTTGGTCAGTTGCTGGGTAGACCCTCTCAGAGGACAGTCATGCTGGGCTTCCATCTGAAAACACAGTAGAGCATCATCTATAGTGTCAGGGATTTGCTCTCGCCCATGGAGTGGTCTCAGGTTGCACTTTCCCTTGACATCAGGTCTATGTTAATCCCTGCATATCCTGTACATGGGGTAAATTCTGGGAGAAACTTTTTGTAGGTGTGTTGTTGTTCCCCTCTTTCCATCAAGAGTCCTGTCTGGTTAGAGGATGGCCTCTCCAGTCTCCATGACCTCCAGCCATCAGGGGTTTCAGCTAGACTCACCCCCATATTGTCATAGGAGCCCACCCTGTTTCAGGGCTCCAGCTTGTCTAAGAGATGCCTCCATCCATGATTATTCCTCTCTCTGCAAGCTCTCTGTCCTCTCCTGCTTATCCTACATCTGATCCCCACCCTCATTTCCATCAGTGATTCCTCCCCTATACTGTTCCCTCTTTTCAACCACTTCCACTGAATATTCTACCTCCCTTCTGAGTGAGATCCGAGCATTCTCTTTTTGTCCCTTCTTGTTTCTTTTTTAGCTTCTTTAGGTCTGTGAATTGTAGTATGGTTATCCTGTACGAGAAGGCTAAAATCCACTTATAAGTGAGTACATACCATGTGTGTCTTCCTGTGTCTGGGTCACCTCACTCAGCATGATCTTTTCTAGTTCCACCCATTTGTCTACAAATTTCACGGCTTATTTTTTTAATAGCTGAGTAGTATTCCATTCTGTAAATGTACCACAGTTTCTTTATTCAGTCTTCAGTTGAGGGACATCTGAGCTATTTCCATTTATTTATTTATTTATTTATTTGGTCATTAAGAATAGAGCTGCTATGAACATAGTTGAGCAAATAGACTTGTGTGGCGGGGCATCTCTTGAGTATATGTCTAGAAGTGGTAAAGTTGGGTTTTGAGGCAGATTATTCTTAAGTTTTGTAGAAAGCTCCAGCTTGATTTCCAAAGTGATTGAACAAGTTTGCTCTCCCAAAAAGCAGTGGAAGAGTGTTCCCTTTTTTCTGTATTCTCACCTGCATGTGCTATCACTTGAATTTTGATCTCAGTTATTCTGATGTGTGTAAGATGGAATTGCTGAGTTGTTTTTGTTTGCATTTCCCTGATAACTAATGACTTTGAGCATTTCTTTAAATGTTTCTCTGTTATTCGATATTCCTTTGTTGAGAAATCTCTCATTAGCTCTGTACCCCATTTTTAATTTGGTTATTTTGTTTGTTGGTGCTTGATTTTTTTAAATTTAATTTTATTTATTTATATATTTATTTATTAAAATTTATTCACTTTTTATCCCTTATGCAGCCCCTTCCCTCATCTCCTCCCAATCCCACCAACCTTCCCTCTTCTCCTCCTATACCCTTTCCCTAGTCCTCTGACTGGGGAGGGCCTCCTCCCCTTCTATCTGACCCTAGCTTATTAGGTCTCATCAAGGCTGACTTTATCCCCAGGCCTGGCCAGGCTGCACTCCCCATGGGGAGGTGATCAAAGACCTGGACACTGAATTCATGTCACAGATAGCCTCTGTACAGCTTACTAGGAAACCCACTTGGAAACTGAGCAGCCAATGGGCTTCCTTTGAACTGGGCTCTAGGTCCTCTCCATGCATGGTCCTTAGTTGGAGTTTCAGTCTCTGCATACCTCCTTGGTCCCAGGTGTTTTGACTCTTGTTCTTTTGTGGAATTCCAGTCCCCTCCAGGTCTTTCTATTTCTTTCTTCCACAAGGATTCCAGGCACTCTGCCCAAAGTTTGGCTATGAGTCTCAATATCTCCTTCAATACCCTGGTAGGTAGAGTCTTTCAGGGATCCTCTGTGGAAGGCTCCTGTCCTGTTCCTTGTCTTTTCCGACTTCTGATGTCTATCCTATTTGCCCTTCTGAATGATTAAGCATCTTCCCTAGGGTTCTCCTTGTAGTTTAGCTTCTTTAGGGCTATAGATTTTATTATGTTTATTCTATATTATATGGCTAATATCCTCTTGTGAGTATTTGTCATACATGTCTTTCTGCTTACTTTTTTGAGTTCTTTATATATTGTGGATATTAGCCCTTTTTTGGTTGTTGGGTTGGTGAAGCTCTTTTCCCAATCTGTGGGCTGTCGTTTTGTTCTGTCAACAGTATCCTTTGCCTTAAGGAAACTTTTTAGTTTCATGAGGTCCCATTTATTAATTATTGATTTTAGAGCCTGAGCTGTTGGTGTTCTGTTCAGGAAGTTGTCTCCTGTGGAAATGGTCACTGTTCTTTCCTACTTTCTCTTCTAATAGATGTAGTGTTTTCATTTTATGTTGATCCACTGGACTTGAGTTTGTACAGGGTGAAATTATGGATCTATTCGCATTTTTCTACATGTGGACATCCAGTTAAACCAGCACCATTTGTTAAAGATGTTTTCATTTTTCCTTTGTATGGTTTTGGCTTCTTTATCAAAAATTAAGTGTCTGTGGGTATGTGGGTTAATATCTGGCTGTTTGGTTCTATTCCATTGATAAACTAGTTTGTTTCTATTCCAGCGCCATGCAGTTTTTATTCTTTTTTTTTTTTTCAATGCAGTTTATTCAGGAACATTGAACAATCCTCAGACCCCGGGGAAAGCCAGCCCACAGCTTAAATAGCCTCTGGGTAGCCAACCCAGGCGTGCCACGGGGGCAATGCAGATAGGTCCACATACATGGAAGCAAGCCAGATCCTCGGCCAGCAGCTGAGAGTGGCCATTGTCACAGTAAATTCTACCGGAGTGGACGCAGGACTAGCCACAGGATTATCAACATGGATTGCTGCAGCCATGAATCATCTGAAGGAATGGGCGGGCATGGGAGTATTAGCAGGCCTTCTGGTGTTGGTCTCCTTGGTTTGCCTGTGGTATATATGCAAGATTAGAGTCTCACAACAGTGTGATGCAGCCATGATCATTCAGGCCTTTACAGCCATCGAAGCAGGACATTCTCCCCAAGCATGGTTGGATACCATAAAAAGCTAAAATGATACGCTCAGGATGCGAGGCTAAGCACTGCACTCAGGGTCAGCCGCTTTGGACCCAGAGAAGAGCATGTCTGATTGCATGCGGGTTGATGCCCCAGGTCCCGCCTCTGAGAAAAAGGTATCGGACAGGTCTGATGCTCTTTGGGTGGATGACACCTAAATGAACATCTGTACAAAGTCCCAATTTATTTCTAATATCAGCAGTTTTTATTCTTATTGAACTGTAGTACAGCTTGAAATCAGGGATTGAGATACCTCCAGAAATTCTTTTATTATGTAGAACTCCTCCAGCTATTCTGGTTTTTTGTTTTTCTATATGAAGAATTGTTCTTTCAAAGTCTTTAAAGAATTGTGTTTGTATTTTGTTGAGAATTGCATTGAATATATAGATTGCTTTTGGTAAAATCATCATTTTTATTATTCAATCCTACTGATTCACGAACATAGGAAACCTTTTCAATTTCTTATCTTATCTTCTTCAATTTCTTTTCTCAGTGATGTGAAGTTCTTGTCATATAGGCCTTGCATTTGTTTTGTTAGAGTTACACCAAGATACTTTGTATTATTTGTGGCTATTGTGAAGGGTTTTAATTTCTTTCTCAGCCCATTTATCATTTGTGTTGAGGAGGGCTACTGTTGTTTTTTAGTTAATCCAGCCACTTCGCTGAAGTTGTTTATCAGCTGTAGGAATTCTCTGGTAGAATTTTGGGGATCGCTTATGTATACTATCATATCATCTGAAAATAGGGATACTTTGAATTATTTCTAATTTGTATCCCATTGATCTCATTTAATTGTCTTATTGCTATACCTAGAACTTCAAGTACTATATTGAAGAGATAAGGAGAGAGTAGGGAGCCTTGCCTTATCCCTGAATTTTGACTCTGTATCTACTTTTGAAATGTTTGTATCACTATAATTCAGCATTTGTTTTATAGCTTAGTTATAAAGCTTGAGTTTATCTTAACAACCACCATGAGCTATACTTCAATTTTTTATAGCTTATTAAAAGCCAGACTGCCAATGAAAACCTGACACATGCTTTCTACATTCAATATTTTTATTAACAGAATGTCTACAAATTACTTATTCCCTTCCTGTGTAATTTTTAATATATATTTAAAAGTCATAGCATTGTATAACATTTTTTCCCAAGATAAAATGATATAGATGTTGAACCTTTTAAATGATTCCATAGCAGTTTTAGATATAAAGCTGATAAATAAACTTGTATAAACGTACCTGTGTGTATTGGACATAAAGGTTTATATTATAGAAGATTGTGTAGCTATTTTCAGGTTTGGGCAGGATTGCATAAGACAGTAAAAAAGAAACAGAATGTTACTTTAGTAACTAAGTTTTCAATGTCAATGAGGCAAGAACAGCTGCTGCAAGATACTGGATTGTACAAGGAAAAAAAAAAAGGAAAGAAAAAACTCATTTGTATCAATTGTATACTTTAAAGAAACATCAGAATAGAAGTCTTCACATTGGGGAAGAAGTTCTGTCTATATCTCCACAAGTGATGAAAGAATATACGTTCCATCAAAATTTATAAAGATCTGATCTGAATAAGAGAAGCTTCTACATGAAAGCCACAACTCAAGGAAGAAAGAGATGCAATGCAAAGGCAGCAATGCAGGCAACTCAGAAAAATAACCCCCTCCTGCATGGTGGCAGCTTAACAAACTGGCTGAAAAAGAACAGATCGTTCATCAGACTGGCTGACTGGAAAACCTTCACGCAGAATTGGACACTTGGCTAAAGGACTGCAGTTATGAAGGAACAACATGCCAATGGACCTTCATAAAGGCAATTAGACTATTAACTTTATAGGACTGATAACTGTTCCTGTTGTAATAGTTAAACTGTGTCCAGTTTTTAGCCTAAACAGAAAAGGGGAAGACATGGAAAACTTTTAATCCAGCACTATAACTGCTCTGGTAAGAGATCACAGTCAAAGATTTTCTAGCTCTATGTGATTCAGCTGGAATGCAGTTGTGCTCTGCATTACAGTAAAATAAAATACAGACACACCCTTAACACACACCTTTAATTCCAAACAATAAGAGTAAGATTAGTTTAGAAAAGGAAGCTACCTTGTTGAAAGTGACTCCAAATTGAGGGGCAGACAAAGTGATGAATCAGAGAAATATTTGACAGAATGAATCAGAGATAGAATACTAAATCTCATGAGAACTGGACAAAAAAAGAGAGGTTACTTAAGAGCATCTGAAAGAAAGAAAGAGAGAGAGAGAAAGAGAGAGAGAGAGAAACAAAGAAACAAAGAAAAGAAAAGAGAAAGAAAGGGTATTTTGTTTTGTTTTGGTTTTGTTTTAGATTTTTTTATTTTTGTTTTTGTTTTTTTTTATAGAGACAGGTTGCAGAGAGAACAAGCTAGACAGTGGTGAAAACAGAATGAATCAGAGAATGAAAAGGAGCCAGAGGACTAAAACATATCACAGAATAAATTTGAGGCCAAGGAGAGCAATTCAATCAGAAGTCAATGGAAGCCAGTTCGAAGCAGTCAGAATTTAGGGCAGAACAGCTGAGTTGAACCTGCTAGTGAGAGTTCAGAAAGGCTTGGGAAAAGCTATTCCCCTGTCTGAGAAAGAATACGACAACAAGAAACAAAAAAAAAAGAAAGAAAAAGAAACAAATAATAACAACAAAAATGTTTACACCTGGTGCCTAAAGTGGTTGGAAGGAAAACCCAAAGTGACTGAAGGAAAAATCCATATATTCTGTATGGAATCTTATTTAGTGTACACAGAGTTTCTCAGCAGAGGTAATGCTCTGATGACCTTAACTATGTTCATGCTCCCAAAAGGTTTATCACATCAGTGTTAAAATGGCCATAAATACCAAAACAATTAAGCATCTATCTTAAGAATCCACTGGGAAAGTGATGTTCCAAGTTTCTGAAAGCAAGTCTGAGAGAGGGGGAATTGGCTTCTTTAATTCACTGGCCTGTTCTCTGTTTAAAAGGATATGCACATTCTTTTGCGATTTCTGCATTTAGGGCAATTTCCTGAGGAGCCAACAGAAAAGCAAGTATGGAAAGAGAGAGCTGCTTGCCTGAGAGCTATGGCTGTGTCCTGGAACCAGCTCAAACAAGCCCTGGACTTTCAAACCCATGTCCTCCATAGTGTGGAAATCTCATCTTAAGCTACCCTATTCCTCCCCATGAAGAACCTATAATTTAGGTTGCTTTCCCCTGAATTACAGCAGTGATAACCCAACTCTTCCTCCTCAAGATCTGCCTTGTTTTACTTTCTCCACTGAACTTCAGTGTATTGGTTTTGCTACTGATTCTCTGCTTGGCATCTCCCATGAACCTGTTTCCTTCAGACTAAAATAAAACTAGAAAAGCAAATGGCTTCATTTTTTTTTCACAATATATCCATTATATGCCCCAATTGAAGCCCCCTTCCTCAACTCCTCCCAGTCCCTCTTTCCCTCCCTCTTGCCCCATATCCCCTTCCCCTAGTCCACTGAGAGAGGGAGTTCTTTTCCTTTTGTCATCTGTCCATAGCTTATCAAGTCTCATCAGGACTGCTTGGAACCTCTTCCTCTGTGGCCCATCAAGACCACATTGCCAGAGGCAAGGGATCAAAGAGCAGGCAATTGAGCTCATGACAGAGGCAGCTCCTGCTCCCTTTACTCAGATACCCACATGGAGACTGAGCTGCCAATCAGTTACATCTGAGGAGGGGATATACTGTGGTGGCTTCATTTTTTGAATGCAGAATATTGTCAAAACCAGAGAATCAGACCAGAAAGTGGTCTTGACAATTGTATGAACTGTAAATGGTAGTGAAGGATTGGTGTTCTCAATGAAAATAGTAGCTGAAAAAACAATGATTCACACATTTTAAGAGACATAATAGACATGAAAGTCTCTGACTTTTGGGAGACTTTTTAATGACCAGAGGATTTAGATTTATTAAAATGGCTGATGGGCAATTTAAGGACAGAACAGTTCAAATAAGAACCTGGTGCAGCAGGAGACAGGTGCAATCTGTTTGAGCGCACTACAGCACATGCTACTTGATCTTAAAAGAGAGGGAACAAGGTAGGAGAGGGGGTGCAGAGAATGAAGAGGGTGGAGATCTGACCTGAGGAGAGCCAGGGCAAAAGGGCAGAAGACCTGTAGAGAAAAGGGAAATGGAGCGCGGGAGTGTGTCTGTGAGAAGCGGGAGACCTAAGTCAGGGTAAGCCCCTAGGAGGATATGACAGGGATTCAAGCAGTGACTCCTAGTATCGGAGACCATAAAGACTGAAGAAGGCATCCTCTAACTAGACTAGTCTTCTAGTAAAGGGCGGGGAACACCAACCCACTCACAAAAACTTCAATCCCGAATTTACCCTGCCTACAAGATGTGTAGAGATAAAAATAGAGCAGAGATAGAGGGACTGCCCAACCAATGCCCAACCAAAGACCTACCCTATGGAAGAGTGCCAACCTCTGACACTATGAACAATACTCTGCTAAGCTTGCAGACAGGAGCCTGACAGAGCAGTCCTCTGAGAGACTCTACCCAGCAGAGCCTCAAAACAGATGCTGAGACTCACAGCCAAACATTGGGCAATGCTTGGGGAGTCTTGCAGAAAAGTGGGAGGAAAGAGAAAAGGACCTGGAGGCGACAGGAGATCCACAAGAAGTCCAACAGAGCTCACTATCCAGGGCACAGAGGTGCATGCTAAGACTGAAGGATCAACCAAAGGCCATACATGAACTGGACTTAAGCCCCTTACAAAGATGTAGCATTTGGTCAACTTAAGCTTCATGAGGGTTCTCTAGTAAGAGAAGTGGGGACTGCATCAGACATGGACTCACTTGCTAGATTTTTGACCCCCTCCCTCTGGCAAGACTGCCTTGCCAGACAACAGAGAAAGAGGACATGCTTAGTACTGATGCAACTTGGTGAGCAGAGGCACATGGGAAAGGGAGCTCCTTTTTTCTGAGGAACAGGCGAAGGGAGGATGGTTGGGGCTGGGAGGGGAAGAAGGATGGAGATACAACCAGGACGTAAAGTAAATTAAAATTAAATAAATTAATTTAAAAAATTAAAAACCCTACCTCTCATTTTCTGTGTCTTGAGTTTATTCCACACTCTTGGAGACAAAAATTTGATGAGAAATTTGTTAGTGAAGAACCAATTTCCTAACCAATTTTTATCTTATTATAAAACAACTTGTGTTGGATTTCCTTATAGAGATTTATTTGCTTTTTAATGACTTTTCATGAAATATGCTGTTAGTGACCATTATTTCATTCCCCCTCCCTTTTTTTGAAATGAGAAAAATTTGCCTCCTTTCTCAGACTTGTATAAACTCAGTTAAGCAACCTCATATAATACACTTTCTGAACAACTACGAAGTGCTAGATATTGAGGGAAAAAATAGTGAGACTCTAGGCCCATTGTATGTTAGAAATGTTGGATGCTGTCCTTGTCAGAGAAAATAGAATTTCAATAACTACTATTATATTACTTTATGATTTTTTTGCTGCTTTACACGATATAAAACCTCTTATATTTTTGAAAAAAAATTACCCTTAGTACTTTATTGATTGATGGTTTCATCTGAAGAGTCTCCATGTTCTCAATAGCCATTAGTGCTGATTGGTTTTTTGTTCTGTCTTCTGTGTCAGAGGACTCCTCAGACAGTTAATGAGAAAAAAGGTCCTTCAGATTTCTAGGCAAGTTTACTATTGGTAATAGAAAATTAACATATTTAAGTATGATTTTATGTGCTGCTAATACTTAAAGAGTTTGCCACATTTGAGTTTTCCAATGGAATATTTAGGGTCTTTCATATTTAGGACATCAGCTACATGTAATGAGATTTCTCACTCTCATTTTAGTATTCCTTCTATTTCCTTCTGCTACACCTCTAAGACATGAGCATTCCCTCCTTACCTTCCAGCCCTACCCTCCCTCCCCTAGTCCACAGAAAAAGGGACCTCTCCTCTACTACCATCTGACCCAGCCTATCAAGTCTCATCAGGACTGCCTAGATCCTCTTCCTCTGTGGCCTGGCAAGGCTGCCCTCCAAAAGAAAGTGATCAAAGAGCAAGCAACCTAGTTTATGCCAGAGATAACCTCTGTTCCTCTTATTAGGGAACCCACATGGAGACTGAGCTGCCTATGTGCTACATCTGAGCAGGTGGTCTAGGTCCTCTCCATGCATGGTCCTTGGTTAGTACATCAGTTTCTTGCAGGTCCCCCTGAGCCCAGATTTGTTGGCTTTGTTGGTTTCCTTGTTGAGTTTCTTCTATCCCCCAACTGTTCCATAAGTTTGGCTGTGAGTCTCAGCATCTGCTTTGATCCCCTGCTGGGTGGAGTCTTTCAGAGGACATCTATGGTAGGCTCCTGTCCTGTTCCCTTCCTTCAACCTCTTCCATTGTTAAGCATCCTCCTTAGGGCATTCCTTATTATTTAGCTTCTTTAGGTCTGTGGATTTTATTATGGTTATCCTGTAATATATGGCTAGTATCTGCTTATAAGTGCGTATATACTATGTGTATCTTTTTTGGTTCTGTGTTACCTCACTCAGGATGATCTTTTTTCTAGTTCCATCCATTTGTATGCAAATTTTATCAGGATATAAAGTGAATAAATTATTCAAAAAATTTTGTATAAAAAAAAGTTCAAGTTCATTCTCTGATACAAAGGGATTTGAAGGCCAGCCTACACTACATGAGACTTTGTTTCAAGAGTAAAATTAATTATCAAGATATTCAGGAAATCTCTCTCCCAATAGAAAATTTCTTGGTCAGTCAAGCTAATCAGATGGAATTCTGGTTTGTATGTGAGTGACATGAATGGGTGGAAATGGAAATGTGACTGGACAGAAACTAGCAAGCTCCCAAAATACCATTCATGGCAGTGCAGTAAAGAGATGGCTTTGTTTTCACTGCTCAATAACAGACAGAAGTCTAGACTTGGTGCTATGCTGACATCTGTCAATTAAAGTGTCATGATACTGCTTTGTAGAAGATATAGTCTAAGAATCATGTTTTCTTTACATATTTTCTGTTACACAAATTCTAAATGTATTAGCAGATTTATTTTCTATTTTAAATGTCATAGCATGAAGTTGATAAGCTTAGATACTTATATTTCTTTTATTTTTTCACTTTGTGTGTCACTTTTCTTGATTATTACCGCTAAGCAATGTCACTGGCAGAATAAAGAAAATAATGCAATAAAAACAAGACTTGTTAGAAACAGCCCCCTCCCTTCACTTGCCAGGCGCTCCATGAAGACCAGGTCACCCGTCAGCTACACGTGTTCAGGGGCCCTAGGTTCAGATCATGCATGCTCCTTGGTTTATGTCTCAGTCTCTGAAAGCCCCCATTGCACGGGGTTATTTTTCTCTGTTGGTCTTCTTGTGAGGCTCCTATCCCCTCCATGTCCTTCCGTCTTTTCCCCAACACTTGCACAGGTACTCCAGAGCTCAGCCCCATGCTTGGCTGCAAGTCCCAGCATCTGTTTCTATCCACTGCTGGCTGGAGTCTCCCAGATGACAGTCAAGTTAGGCTCCTCTCTAAAGCATAGCCACGTATCATTATTAGTGTCAGCAGCTGGCTCTCTACCACGTGAGGAGGGGTGGGTCTCAGGTTGTGCCAATCATTGGTTGGACTTTCCCTCAATTATTTTTCCCTCGTTATCCCTGCACTTCTTGTAGGCTGACTTGAGAAGGCAATCTTTCCCTACCTACTTTACGGCCTGCACTGAACCTCTTGCAAATTTGCCTTCTGTGTTGGTCTGGCTCCTTAGCTTTCCACAGCTTCCTCCCAGAGCTGCCTCTCACTCTGGGACTTGAGCAGATTATATTTAAGCCCCATGACTTGTGATTATCCCGTCCTCTCAGTTTCCCAGAGTAAGTAGCTCAGTTTTAAGCATTAGGTTATCTCTTAAAATGGTGCCTAGTCATTGCCTTCTGGGTGGCACAAATGTATTCACAGTCTAAATCTCTCACTGGAAGCCCCCATCTCAGCAGGACCTGTAGGTGACTGTGAGGCTTCTGAGAGCTGTGCGCTTGTACTGTGGGTAAAACTAACAGCTTCTTGTCATCAGGGACACTTGTTTTATCATTTTTGTTGTATAGTTTTATGTTAACACAAGCTAGAGTCATAAGAGGAAGAAACCTCAAATGAAAAAAAAAATGTTTTCATTGAATCTGGCTGTAGGCAAACCTGTAGGGCATTTTCTTAGTAATGTATGTGACAGGAACCATTTCATGGTGGGTGGGGCAACCCCTGGGCTAGTGGTCCTGGGTTCTGTAAAAGAGAAGAGTGAGTAAGGAATGAAGAGCAATACTAAGTGGCGTCTCTCCAAGCCCTCTGCATCAGGTCCTGCATCCAGGTCTCTGAGTTGTTTGAGTTCCTGAAGTGATGTTCTTCAATAGACTAAAATGTGGAGATATAAGACAAATAAATCTTTCCTTCCTCAAATGTAGGGCCTTGTCGGATTAGGTTGAAGCCTCACATCCCTAGATAGCCATTTATTTGTGCTTGGTCTATTATGCTGGACTCCCTTTTCTCAGTGAGATCCTAACCCTCCCGCCACCATCTGGGTGATCCCAAGGCTTGTAAGGAGTATCACATAGCCTTCAGGGAAGTTTACAGCGAGACTGTTTCCTGATAAGAAAAACAGTTCAGCTAGCTATTTATTCTTAGAAATGACAGAGCCTGCTGAGGATCTTAGTCTTAAGCAGTGACCTTCAATTATACTTAGGATAATTCAGCACTGAGTTCTCCTTCTTGTGATAGGACCGTGCTACGGCATGGAAAATAAGACACTGTACCACTACATGGAAATCAAGTATCCCTGACACCCTGATCCCAGCCAATCAAACACATTCATCCTTGATATCCCTTCTTCTGTCCAAGGATTCTATTGCCCTTGATTTCACAGGAGTAAATGTATGTGGTTTCTTCACTTCAGCATCCTCTGAGACTCATCTATTTGGGGAAAATCACCCACCGCTGGACACCCAAACTTGAGCTGCCTGACCAGACAACTACCTGTGAGTCGTTGGACCATTGGAGGTTTGACTGCTGGTTGGCTAGCTTCATGCAATTGGCTGCATTGGGCTGTTAATCAGCCTGAGGCAAGCGCCTCAGAAGCCAGCCTTTGACCTGAGTGAGTCTCTCCAGATCTGCCTCTGGTTGGACCCCAACCTCTGTCATGCTTAACACAGTAGCTCAGACAAGAGCTGCAACCCTTTGGTATCGCCATAGGCTTTGGAGTGTCGGAGCTTCCAAGCCACTGCAATCTCATTCTAAAAGAGGTAAGTTGTAACCCTGTGAAAAACTTCTCTACATCCTAGCCTAGCGTCTTGCTCTAAATCTTGCCCCAGAGAGAAAGGAAACCCCCGTTCTCAACCCTGAAGCCAGTTCCAGACCTCCACTGAAATCCAGGACCCCACAGAACAGAGAACTATGCTCAAATTTCTTTTGTTTATGGTTTTTGCCATAGCAATGACAAACCTAAGACACTCTTTTTTATGTAATTATAACAAATCCTTATTTTATTCACTATGATTATCTATATACATTTATATATTCAGTTTGAGACTCACTTTATTTTTCATTTTCACAATTTGTTCATTATATGTCCCGATTGAAGCCCCCTCCCTCAACTCTTCCCAGTCTCACCTCCCTCTCCCTTCCCCTAGTCCTCTGAAAGGGGCAGTTCTCCTCCTCTGCCATCTGCCCACAGCTGCTCAAGTCTCATCAGGACTGCCTGGATCCTCTTCCTCTGTGGCCTGGTAAGACCATATTGCCAGAGGCAAGGGATCAAAGAGCAAGCAATCGAGTTCATGACAGAGGCACCCCCTGCTCCCCTTCCTGGGGTACCCACATGGAGACTGAGCTGTCAATAGACTGTATCTAATTGACGCTACTGCTTTTCCTTTTCCCACCAGGGAGCCACGCAATTGGAGATGTGTTCATCTTGGCTTTCTTCTGTAATTTTATGTTTTTCCTGCTTTATTATTTTTTTTTTCTTATCATGATACTTGTTCATCAGGTGACAAGGAAGCAACTTTGATTCTAACATCTTGCCTTGAAATCATGCTGGGCTCCGTATTCTATAATTTATATCACATATGTTAACTGATAATGAACCATTCAAAAGCAACTGACAAGATTTTCATATTCTTTATATATGATCAGTTATACTCAGTTGTTCCCCTGGAAGCAAGACATTGTTCTTATTAGTCTAGTTCACTCAAGATGCAATTTTACTAATGTTTTTACTCTGACCTATTAATTATGCAAATGGAGACATAAATTTTGTCTTAAACAAACAACGTTTTCTGTGACTTTTGTCACAATGAAAGAATAGCTATCACTCAGTGTACAGCTCTAGGCATCTCATATCTGTGGTGAGTGTAAATCAGATCAACTCCCAAGTTAGGTATAATGAACATTACTTGAAAAATCTGCTTCGCACTTTAAAAACGAGTACTTCATGTAATTTACCAACTAGAAGTAACAAGCTAGAAACAGATGCTTACAGTTTTTGTAATTAAGAGCTCACAATTATATTTCAAAATGGACATTGAAATAAATTAAGGTCGTTCAGAATATAGTGCAACTAAGAGTTGACATTGTCTTGGGTGTCTTCAGAAACCTTTTCTTACTCTCTTAAGTGCTGCATATTTTCATTCTGAATCAGAGACAAAGAACATTATATTGGAGAATTTTTCATTTATTACATAATAATCTAGGCCCTTTAGAACACTAGCAACTCCTTTTTTTTTTTACTTTCCCAACTTCTAAGAGATTACTATACATTACTGTCATTTCATATCAGAAAGAAAATTTTACTTCTGCAAGAAAAAGGCATTTACAAAGCTTTATAATTAGATAACACTCATTTATGAATTTAT
This sequence comes from Meriones unguiculatus, assembly GCF_030254825.1. NCBI lineage: Eukaryota > Metazoa > Chordata > Mammalia > Rodentia > Muridae > Meriones > Meriones unguiculatus. The sequence continues at coordinate 73,728,241 of NC_083361.1, read as the reverse complement.
AAAATTACAATGGAAGGGTGGCAAGCAATTAATGAAATGTTATCTCATATTCATAAACAGACTGGTCTAACACAAATATCTTGTCTCTGATTTAAAAAAAAAAGAATATAACTGATAATTTATATGAAATAACAGACATTACTGTTAAGTCTCTTTACTCTGATTTTAACTAGATAATTGTTACTACATAGTCTACATGTAGGCCTTAGTACATTAGAGTTTTTTTATTATATTTTATATGATATGAAGTGGCAGTGATATAGAAACAAATTGGTATTTGTTGAAAGTATAAGTCATTAAGAAACAATATTTTAAAAAACCATGCAGAATCATGTAAACTCATAGGTCAGAATAATTACATATACATCCAGCTAACTTTCTTATTATTTTTTTTCTGCTCTCACTTTAAAGTAGACCTTGAAGATTACATGCATATCTTGTAGGCCTGTGGATCTGCAAGACTAGTCACTAGCTAATGTATTTAGTGTATTTGAGTGCTCAGTGTCTGTTTACAGTGATCTGGCCATATTGTCACTGAACTATCATGCATGCAGTCACTGGACAAAAAGGTTTAAGTGTCATAATGTGTACAAAAGCATTTTGTAACCTTTAATGTCAAAATGGAGTGTAAATCATTAGGGCTATTATGGTCATGGCACAGATTCAGAATTCACAGAATTAAGTCCTAATCTAAGTCAAACTGAAAAAAATAACCCACAAACTTTTTTACTTGGAAATCATGAGATTACATAAACTTAGAAATACTATTTCCTACAAAAGTGATAAACACAACTTTTTTTTTTGAACTGGTTACATCATTAAACCTATTCTAGAAGATAGAAAGATAAAATGAAAGTGTCAGACTATAGCTGCCTCTTGAGATTTCTGTATTAAGGTAGATAGATCTTAATGTTTTTGACCTATCATTAAAGCTCATTGTGGAAAGTAAAAAGTTATAATGAGTTTTTTTTTAATGTACCCTTTTCTCAGGATAAATAAATGACTGGTACAAAATTTTTTATGCTTTTAATATTAGTTATAGTTTATTAACTTTGTATCCCAGCTGTATCCTGCTCCCTCATTCCCTCTAAATCCCGCCCTCCTCCCTCATCTCCTCCCTGCTTCTTTCCAAGTCCACTGATAGAGGATGTCCTCCTTCCCTTACATTTGACCCTATCTTATCAGGTTTCTTCAGGACATGCTGCAATGTCCTCTTCTGTGGCCTAGCAAGGCTGCTCCTCCCTCAGGGTAGGGGGAGGTCAAAGAGCCAGCCATTGTGTTCATGTCAGAAATAGTCCCTGTTCCCCTTACTAGGGTACCCACTTGGATACTGAGCTGCCATGGGCTACATCTGAGTAGGGGTTCTAGTTTATATCCATTCATGGTCCTTGGTTGGAGAAACAGTCTCATAAAAGACCCCTGTGCCCAGATATATTTGGTCCTTGTGGAGCTCCTGTCCTCTCCAGGTCATACTAACTCCCCCTTCTTCCATATGATTCCCTGCACTCTGCCCAAGGTTTGGTTATGAGTCTCAGCATCTGCTTTGTTACATTGCTAGGAAGAGTCTTTCAGGGGCCCTCTGTGGTAGGCTCCTTTCCTGTTACTTATTTTCTCCTACTTCCAATGTCCATTCGATTTGTTTTTCTAAGTGAGGATTGATCATCTTACCCCAGGTCCTCTTTCTTGTTTATCTTCTTTAGGTGTACAGATTTTAGTATGATTATCCTATCTTATAGGTCTACTACCCATTTATAAGTACGTATGTATCATGTTTGTCTTTCTGCTTCTGGGATATCTCACTTAGGATAATCTTTTCTGGATCCCACCATTTCCCTGCAAATTTCATGATTTTCTTGTTTTTAATTGCTGAGTAGTATTCCATTGTGTAAATGCACCACAATTTCTGTATCCATTCCTCCATTGAGGGACATCTGGATTGTTTCCAGCTTCTGGCTATTATGAGTAAAACTGCTACAAACATGGTTGAGCAAATGTCATAGTGGTGTACTTGAACATCTTTTGGACATAGCCTAGGAGTGGGATAGCTGGATCTTGAGGAAGCGCTATTCCTAATTATCTGAGAAAGTGCCAGATTGATTTTCAAAGTGGTTGTACAAGTTTACATTTCCACCAGCAATGGAGGAGGGTTCCTCTTTCTCCACAACCTCTCCAGCATGTGTTGTCACTTGAGTTTTTGATCTTAGTCATTGTGATGGGTGTCAAGTGAAATCTCAGGGTCATTTTGATTTGCATCTCTCTGATGTCTCTAAGAGCAAAAATCAAAAAATGGGACCTCATGAAATTGAAAAGCTGTCGTCAGAACAAAATGACAGCTTACAGACTGAAAAAGGATCTTCACCAACCCTATCTGTGACAGAGGACTGATATTCAGAATATATAAAGAACTAAAGAAGTTCAAAAAGCAATAAATCAAGCAATCCAATTAAATAAAAGAGGTACAGAGCTAAAAAGAGAATTCTCTGTAGAAGAATATAGAATAGCAGAGAAACACTAAAGAGATGCTCAAAGTACTTAGGTACAAACTTTTTTTCAAGAAATACAAATGGATGATCAATGAAAACACACAAACCTCTATGTAAATTCAAATTCAGCATTTATGCAATTGTAATAACTTAGCCAAGTTGTTACTTACTAAGAATGCCATCGTCCTTTCCTTTACTTCCACCACCTTTGCTATGGCCAGCTCCTGGATGGTTTGCCCTGCTTAACCTTGGAGATAGCACTCTGTTACACTCCAAACATCAAGCATAGACTCAAATGACTCATCTTCATGGGCATGATCATGTTCCTAGAAGGCTCTAGAATTTCTAGTTTATAATTTCCTGAATATATGTTATATAAATATTCTGAATAAGGAGTCAAGTGTACATGGTATCCAATGTTGAGTACAGTGAGAGTACCTACTTGGTGTGAAATCCTGATGCTTTCCCCTTGGATGGTAAGGGACAAGCCAGCTTCTTCTCCCAGACCTGCTGTCTCTAATCTCTAGGCCTCTGACCATGAATCTCTGAATAACTCTATTTGCCATAGTAAGTGTTAAAAGCTCTATTGTAGCATGTCATTTCTATTATAAAAGGCATTATTATTCTTATGATACATAAACAATTTGTATAGTTGGTTAATACTTTTGTATTAACTTGTTTTGTTGAAAAGATGACCATTAGTTATTATTTTTCAGGGTATTTTTCCATGTACCGTGGGTAGTGCAATTCATAGAAGACGAAAAAATAACTGCCATCATGGTAGTTATTTATATCACATATGAGAGTGATAATAAGCAAAATTAATAAGAAATTATATAATGCATTGTGAAAAGGCAAGTACTGTTAATAAAAATAAATTTGACAGTAGGTGGACCTCAGTGTAGGAGGGTATTCTTTATACACAGATAAGGAAGTTGAGAAAGTATATAAATGAAATTTCAGATGAGAAATCCAGTAATATGAACATCTAGGGAAAGGTTAATTAAAATAACAATAGTGGCAGCTACAGGTAGAAATAGTTAAGTAGGAAAACTGGGGAAGTGTACTGAAAAAGTGATATATGAATGACATTTCAGATGAGAACTCTAATAATAAGGATGTCTGGGAGAAGGCTGATTTGGACAAACCAAGCCATTTTAATAAGGGAATAAGGCAAGACTATTGTGGTTCGATTGTAATGGATGAGGGGACAGTAGAACAGGGATGGAAACACAGGAAAGGAGTTCATAATGTTTTTAAGTCTAGGTTTCCTGTAAATGAAGTGACAATCCAGTTTATGAATTTTTAAGCAGTTAGGATAAACTTGTGTGTTTTTATTATCCTGTACTAGAACACAAACATAAAATCTTAAAATATTAATTAAGATGGAATAAATATAGCAATGTATAGCAATAATTTAGCTTCCTAGTTTCCATCTCATTCTTATTTAAGGAAAGCTTATGGTGTGTGTGTGGGTGTGCGACTTGCTTGCATATTTGGAGAGAAAACAAACATTTGGAATGATTGCTAGTTCAGTGTAAGAATGGGGAAAAGGTAAATTAGATAAACATAAACCATAATGATATATTGGTATTTTAAAAATACTGATACTATAATCCAGTCTCATCAATTCAATGGTTAAAAAGGTGATACTTGTAGTCACTATCATTGTGCTGCATGAGTTACAAATTTTAGTGAATGCTGGAAGTTGAGAAATTGGGACTAATTACTGAAGGTGCTGTCAGGGGATGACATAGTTATACTATGCTTAATGAAATATTATAATGTTCCTGTAGAGATTTATGAATATTAATTAAGGAAAATTAATCATAAAAATACATAGTGGATTTTACCATCGAATAATTAGAAATGTAAAAATTACTAACAAAAATCATGAAACACTGTGATAATTGATGACAATTCACTTTTCATAAATGAGAACATTATTATGGAAAGATATAAATAGGTGTAAAATATTACTAACATTTGCAGTCTCAATATTTAATATTCACCACTTTTATAACTTAAAAACTTATAACAAACTGATTTTATATCTTAAAACCTTCTAAAATCAATGTAGGACCACAATATTTACAAATGACAAGATTATAAAAATAAGGTTACATACCTTATTGATATTATCCATACTGTAAAACAGTGTAAGAAAACCACTAACTTATCACACAAGGAAGTAGCAAAGTCAAATATAGAATCATCTATGACTATACAGAAAAAAGTATAGAATACTGTTACGTCAACAAAGAACTTGTGGTTTTAAACATATTTTAATGTAGGAAGTGTCATTGCTATTTAAGTAGAGAAAGATTATGTGGAGATACTTGCCTTAAAAAATAAAAGATACCCCAACCAAATAACATGCATGGAGAGGACCTAAAACCCTTGCTCAGATGTAGCCCATAGACTCAGTCTCCAAGTGGGTTCCTTAGTAAGAGGAGCAGGAGCTGTGTCTGGTATGAATTGACTGGCTAGCTCTTTGATCACTTCCTCCTGGGGGAGCAGCCTTACCAGGCCAAAAAGTAAAACAATGCAACCAGTCCTGATGTGAACTGATAAGCTAGGGTTAAAGAGAAGGGGATGATATCTTCCACTCCTAGTGGACTGTGGGAGGAGCATAGGAGAAGAGGGAGAAAGGGGGGAATTGGGAGGAGATGAGGGAGGGTCACAGCTGGGATACAAAGTGAATAAATTGTAACAAATAATAAACAAAAAAATGTAAAAAATAATACTAAACTTTCTTAAGAAAAATAGTTACTAAACTAAACAAAATAACTTATTGTTATTTTGAAAAAATATTGAATTAATTGAGTAATAGTAAGAAATATAAGCAAAGAAAATTCTGAGCCTCAGAGAAGTCTGGATCAAGGGGAAAAGTACAGAAACTACAAAACAAAGTAACTACATTTGATAGGGTATAGGAAAAAAAGGGGAACAGTTAAACTCACAAGAGAAGAAAAATGCAGCTGTGGCTTTCAGAAGATGAATATAAAAGCAAGATTGTTCAGGCGAGAAACATATGCTCATGTCGAAAATGGAAGTGAATGAGAAGGAGAAAAATAAACGGGAAAGTGAAACTCTTTAAAAAGAAAAAGTAGTAATTCAAAATCAGATAACTTGTGTTTTAAAAATCAACTTATGTTCATAAAATAAGGCACAGTAGAGATGAATGTGCTTGTCTTGCAAGCTTACAGAGATGAGTTTAAAATCTACAAAAGAAAAAGGAGGAGGAGAAGAAGAAAAAGAAAAAAAGAAGAAAAAGGAGGAGGAAGTGTAGGAGGGTGAGGAAGAAAAAGAATAACAATGTGAAAGAAGAAAACAACAATGTGAAAGAAGATCAAAAAGAACACGAAGATCAGGAGGAGAAAGAGGAAGAAGAAGAAAGGAAGGAGGAAAGAAGGAAGGAAAGACAAAATAGAAACAAATTGATTCTTGAAGAGGCATCATGTATTCCTAGTCTGAGCACTAGAGAGGGAAAGTGGAGACAGGTGAATCCTGTCACATACTAGCCAGCTCTTTAGCCTATTTGGTGAGTTCCAGACCAGTTAATGAGAAGAGTTGTCTGAAGCAAAAACATAACAAAAACAAAACAATTCCAAGTATAGCTTTCGAATGAAAACTATGGTTGTCCTCTGGTTTCAGTGCACATGTGCATAGTTCTCTGGCTTCAAGACACATGTGCACAGACAACCATAAACACATCTGTCTGTCTGCCTGCCTGTCTATCTCTCTTTCTTCTAAACGCACACATGCATGCACACACACAAACACACACATACACACACACACACACACATACAGACAGTGAGATGGAGAGAGAGAGAGGCAGGCGTGTAGACAGGCAGAGATTGAAAGGCAAACTCATAGTAGACCTTTATTTGTAATAGTATAGTTATGATCCAAAGATGTCCACAAGATTCATTGTCTCAAAAAATTGTTAATAAATTGACTTTCCCATTGCAAAAGTTGATTAGTTGAATGCAGTTTGTTTGTTTGTTTGTTTGTTTTAACCTGAAAAGGTGTTTTCATTGATATTTGGCAAAAGTCAGATCTCACTATGGGCACCAAAAGGTATGAAATGGAGCTCTTTAGTAAAATCACAGGGAGGACATCCTGAGGAATGAACTCTCAGGTTTACCAGGAGGCTCTGAGCTGTCTTGGTTTGCACAGCGGCATCCATTTCGATGCTTTTGTGCCCTCAAAAAAACTTTGAATCTTATGTGTTACTTAGTTACTAACGATAATTTTTCTGTTACTAACGATAGTTAAGGAAGAAAATTCTCTAGCTATATGTAACTGCTAAACTTGTTTTTGTCTTTATTTTCTCTCTGAAATGCATTCTCGACATAATTTGTTAGGTGTAAAAGGCATAGAGATTAACAATCCTCTGCCTACATTTTTAAGAAGCTCTTGAGCTAATGAGAAATAAAAAAGCGAAAAACAAAAGAAGAAATGAACGAAATTGTACTGGAGTTCACAACCCCAACAACTGTAGAGAAACATCTAAGATAATAATCCCAGCTGTGTAGTTCAAATTGTAAATGTGATGCCAGGAAAGAAAACTTTTAGATGATACTGTAAGGCAGCTGTGTTTGAGAAGGCATAACATTTGATTCTGAGAAGGCGAATGAATGTCTTAAGGCTGGCATAGTACAGAAGTAATGGGTTTCATTGGTACTGAGTATGTGGATTATTTTGATCTGTATCTGTGCCAACAAGGCTTATGACCTCCTAGTTGTCAATTTTAAAAGATTTATTTTATGTACATAAATGCCTTGGCTAAATATATGTCTGTATACTCTATGCATGTTTGGGGATGATAGAGGTCACAAGAGATCATTGGGCCCCTCGGAACTAGAACTAAAGATAGTTGTGAGCCACTAAGCAGATGCTGGGTATCAAACTCATGTCCTCTGCAGAAACAAGTGCTCTTAATGACTAAGCCATCTCTTCAGGCTATTCCTAGTTAATTATTTTTGGTTTCACTTTTGATTGTAGTAGAAAAATGATAGGCAGATTCAAACGATATTTCATGAACAATGTGTGCTAAATAAAAGGTTCACAGAGAACAAGGGGGAATGGTTTAAGATTATTCTGCATAAGGTTGTCACAATTTTTGTTTTTAGATAAATTAACTCTTAGGAAGATGGATAATAGAGGAAGACAATGCAGCCAGTCCTGATGAGACCTGATAGGCTAGGGTCAAATGAAAGGGGAGAAGGACCTACCCTATCAGTTGACTGGGGGAGGGGCATGGGAGGAGAAGAGGAAGGGAGGGTGAGATTGGAGGGGCTGAAGGAGGGGGATACAAATGGGTTACAAAGTGAATATAAATTGTAATAAAAAAATTTAAAAATGAAAGAAACATTCACTCTATGTCATCAACTCAACCTAGCAAATGATGTAATAAAGTACTGTAATAAAGTCTAATATGTTTTCCCAAGCATGCAGTCCTTACTGTAATCAACATATATTAAAAATTTATAGATAAAATTAAATAATTCAAGACTGAATAGGGGGTCTTTCCTATATATTGCTTTTCCTGTTTGTTTGAACAATATGTTCCAGGAAGTTGGAGGAAAAAATTAACTACTCCTGTATTCCTAGTCCTCTGAATAAGGAGAAACACAGTGCTTAATGTTACAACTTCTCCCAGTTTCTTCAGTAAGAACTCCTATAACCGGCCTTACTGATGTCAATGAGTCCCTAAACTTTTGAGAGAACAGAAATTTAAAACCAGAATTAACTGGTAAGGTATAACTGCTTCTGCATGAATTCTTGGGGCATATGTCTTAATATTGTTGAGTAAGTAATTAGCAACAGCTTTAACTTTGTGAGCACTGGATCAGAGTCATCAAAATTTTATAGTCTAACAGAGAATATGTTAGGTTTCATAGGACATATAGTTTCTTTCACCACTAGGCAACACTTTATTATAACCATTCAAACAAGGACATTAGGCAAATGAGTGTGACTATTTGCCAATAAAGCTTTAATTCATCTTGTGTGAATTACAACTAGACCATATTGTTTGTTTGTTTGTTTCCTTTTTTAGAAGACCAAGACAAAGCACATGGGTCTGACCTGCTTTAATTAAATCATTAGACTCTGCATTTGTCTTTGGTTAGCTATGGATGCTTGACCAACTTATAAAGTATATTAGAACCTTTCTCACTTACTCAAACTTACTGAAACTGCAATCACAGTGATTTCCTGTGAAAATAGATTGGCTCAAATATTCCAAGTAGCCTCTCAGGAGACAGCAATACTAGGCTCCTGTCAGGAAGCATGGCAGAGTATCATTGATTGTGTTGGGTTGGCTCTCTTCCATGAGGTGGGTCTCAGGTTTGGAAAGGCATTGGTTGGACATTCCTTCAATCTCTGCTCTAATCTTATCCCTGTACATCTTGGAGGTAGGACAAATTTTGTGTAGAAATTTTTGTGGGTGGGTTGGTTTCCCCACCTCCCCTGGGAGCCCTGTCTAGTTAGAGGGTGTTCTCTTTAGTCTTTATGATCCTTGCTACTAGGATTCTCAGCTACAGTCACCCCTATATCATCCTAGAAGGCTACCCTATCATAGGAATGATAGAAGAAAGGGCAGAGGAGCTCCACAAGAACAACAGGGCCAACTAACCAGGTCCAGAGTATGTGGGGGGAGGGAGGCGGTGTTATGGAGACTGAAGCACCAACCAAGGACCATGCATGGACTGGACCTAGGCCTCCTAAGCTGATGGGCAGCTCGGCCTTCATATGGGATCCCTAGAGGGGAACAGGGGTTGTCTCTGACATGGATTCTTGTTGCCTCCTTTTTGATCACTTTCCCCTGGTAGGGCTGCCATGTCAGGCTACTTAAGGAAGAGAATTCACTCAGTCCTGATTTGACTTGATGTGCTCCAGTGGGTCAGGCTGTGCGTGGGGGAGGTGTCACTCCCCTTTTCTGAGGAGTAGGGGAGGGGAAATTGGAGGAAGAGTGAGGGAGAAACCAGGATAAGAAGTGGGAGAGGGCTATGATCTAATGGGATGTAAACTCAATAAATAAATAAATTAAAAAATATATTTCACATAGTTACTAACTTTTGCTTGTTTGCTGGCTTTTATAATATACTTTGTTTTCTTTAAAGAAAGGTACAATGAATTTATTGATAATTCAAAAAACAATTTTTGAATGATTGACTTTAATTACCCTATTTTTATTTGTTGTGGTTTCTTTATATTTGCCCAAGAGAAAAATCATTGATATTTTATGAAATTAAGACTAAATTTTTCAATTGTTATTTAATCACTTTACAGCCTGATCCCACCTCTCTTCTCCCTCTCCTTTTCCTCCTCTTTCTCCTCCAAGGTTAACCCTCATGTCACCTGTCCCATTCTCCCCTCTCCTTCTTCTTAAAGAAGGGTAGCCAACCATGGAGTACCAACTCATCCTGGCATCTCAAGTCATAGCTGCACTAAGGTATCCTTTCTCAGTGAGGCCAGATAAGGCAGCTCAGCCAGGGGAAAGGGATCCAAGGCAGTAAGAGAGTCAAAAACAGTCCCTACTCCATTGTTTGGGTACCCAGGTGATGGCCAAGCTGAACATCTGCTACATACTTGTAGAGGGTCTAGGTCCAGCCCATACATGCACTTTGGTTGTTGGTTCAGTCTCTGTGGGCACCCATGGGCCCAGGTTAGTTTACTCTGTAGGTCTTCTTGTCCAGTCCTTGACCCCTCAGGCTCCCTCAGTCCTTTTATTGCCGAAGGTAAGGATTGTCAAAGACCTGGAGATGGTTCACCATTATGGTTAAGATTGTAGACTTCCTGACACTGTTCTTTCTGGCACTGCTTGTATGATCTTAAACAAGTTGGTGGTCTCTCTGTTTTCTCAGTTATAAGATGAGTTATATAATAGCTTCCAAACAGATTTGTTAGAAAAAGTCAACAAACTAACACCCTAGAACAATCGTCTATAGCAATATTTGCTAAACAAAGCATTAAGTGAGCAGGTACTGTTCAAATCTAACTAAATATATTTTGTATCCTAACGTAGTTTTATATCCTAATACACTAAATGTATTTTATAAGAAAAATTATCCCCCAAATGAACATAACTCTGCTATATAAATGCTTTAGTCCAGAAGGAGGCTTCAAAGCCTGGGTTGTTTTCACTCTCCTCAAAACTCTCCTCCATTCCAGGTCCTCTGGTCTCCCTTTTGAATATTTCTGATTTTCAGACACAGAACACCTTTCAAGGTCATCAGCAATATCACATTTTACTTAAACATTTATTAACCATTCTGGGCTTGCACAAGATATACCTCTGAGTTTCAGGTTTTCAAGTAGCAAAGTCAAGTAAACAAGTTCAACATCAGAAGAGAGTTTAAAGAGTTAAAGAAGAGGAGGAAGACCTCACCTATCAATGGACTAGGGGAGGGGCATAGGAGGAGAAGAGGGAGGGATGGTGGGATTGGGAGGAGATGAGGGAGGGGGCCACAGTAGGTATTCAAATTAAATAATTTATGATAAATGATAATAAAAATTTAAGTTTTTAAATTTTTAAAAGGAGTTAAAGAAATATCTTAGTTTTCAAATTTCAAGTGTTTGAGAGAATTTTCCCCTGCTTGGGCATGGAGTAGGGTTATAAAAGTTTTAATTCTAATCTCCTCCTTTTCTTGCTTCCTTTTTTTCCTGTTTGATGAGGTTGGAGGAATCATGCATTCATGAATCACTTGGCCTTCAAAAAAATATAGAACAACATCCAAAATCGTAACAAATTCCCTGAGCCTTTTAAAGTGTAGAAGCAGTGTTAGAATGCCCACATAGTCATAGATCAGAGGTGTCACCTCTCATTAGTTAGCATACATTAGTCTCCATGACTCACTTTTTTTGGTTTCAATTGAAAATTGGGCTACTGTTTAATCTACCTACCTTTAAAACACAGAGCAAATCTCAATACTTTATGTGACAGCACAAGAACAAATATTAAATTTTCTGTTATTAAAAAATATTTCTATTATAGTATAGCTAAAATATCTACTCCTCACTGTGCCTTTTTGAGTATAGTGTAGTAAAATCCTATCTTGTCACTATAATGAAGTTGATGAAGTAATATTTTTAAAGATAATGTAGAAAAGTGCTTATTATTCATGTGTTTCTTTTGGTTTTCCACACTTGAGGACATGTTTTTAACCCAATGCCACCCCCTGCACACACACACATATACACAAATTTTGTCTCTGACAATGACAATGTAAGACCATCAAGTGATTGTTCTGTGTTCAAACCTTTAAACCTACTCCTACAAATGATTTTTACTTCTGCTCCAGCTCAGGAGTCAACCTGCTTGGGAACTTGCTACTTTACTTCTGTGCTTTAAATGATCCTCGTTCCCATATGTTAAGTTTAATACTGTTAGACAATCTCTTCATTAATTTCTGATCTCCCTAGAACCTGAAATTAAATGACTAATTATGCATACCTCTTCAACTAGCTTTTGAAGGCAACACTCAGATATAATGGGTTTTGAACATAATAATGAAAAATTATAATGTGACATTGTCCAAAATACCACAAGAAGATTGCAAGAAAATGCTGGCTTGAAAACATTTTTAACATTTGTTAATAACTTACTTTCCTCATTTTAAAATGAGTCATTAAAATCCACAAGAAAAATAAAAAGAAATAAAATGAACTAAGAACATGACTATAGAAGACATTGGCTCCAGAAAACAGAGTAGAATGTTCATTAGAGGCATAGGGAAAGAGGTACCCTGTCACTCTCGCTTTAAAGACATAACTTAAAACATTATGATGACATTTTATCTTAAAAGTTCCGCAACTAGAGAATAATTTAATAAGGCTCCATGTAATAGAAATCTGTCAATTATCTAATTTCACATGTATATTTCCCATGTAAAATTGTTATTAATGGTCATAAATTACATATTGCCAAATAAAACCACTGCTGTAAAATGTCCACTTTTTTTGTTTTTTCTTTTTTTTCTTTCCAATTATTTTATTCTTTTTTAAATTTTTAATTGTACTTTATTTACTTTGTATCCCCCCTCTAGTTCCCTCCCTCCTCCCCTCCCAATCCCTTCCTTCCTCCCCCTTCTCCGCACACTCCCCTCCCCAAGTCCTCTGGTAGGGGAGGGTTTCTTTTGCTTCCTTCTGATCCTAGTCTGTTAGGTCTCATCAGGAGTGGCTGAATTGTCTTCCTCTGTGGCCTGGTAAAGCTGCTCCCCCCTCAGGGAAAGGTGATCAAAGAGCAGGCCAATCAGTTCATGTCAGACAGTCCCTGTTCCCATTACTGTGGAACCCACTTGGACACTTCTGGTGGGACTGTAAACTGGTACAAACACTCTGGAAATCAATATGGCACTTTCTCAGACAACAAGGAATAGCGCTTCCTCAAGATCCAGCCATACCACTCCTAGGCATATATCCAAAAGAGGCTAAAGTACACAATAAGGACATTTGCTCAAACATGTTTGTAGCAGCTTTATTTGTAATAACCAGAAGCTGGAAACAACCCAGATGCCCCTCAGCTGAAGAATGGATGCAGAAATTGTGGTACATTTACACAATGGAATATTACTTAAAGAACAAGGAAATCATGAAATTTGTGGGAAAATGGTGGGATCTGAAAAGGATCATCGTGAGTGAGCTATTTTTTTTTTTTTTTTTTTTTTTTTTGTGCAAGAACAAAAGTGCTATCTTATCAGAATCCTTTACAGGCTCCTTTTGCAAATATTCTCTCTACTTTCTATTCTTGACCCACAGAGTCTAGACAGTTTGATGCAGATACAATGAAAAAACTGGCTGATTATGGACATGAACTTCATGCAATTGTTCTGGTCTTGTCCACTCAATGCATAAAAATACGAAACATAGCCAAGATGGGACACAGTTTGGCTAGTTTTATTTACATTACAAATTTATTATACACACTGTAGTGTTCAGGGATTTTTACTAGGTTTCTTGAATTTTCAAAAAAAAAAAAAAAAACAAAAAAACCCCACACAATAAAACTAACAATCAGAAAAAAATTATGTGAAAACTTCCAAGTGTTGAAACTGTTTGGTTTCAATCTCTGGATAAATGGATAACTGAGGAGTCTATTACCATATCAAAGTGGACATTGGCTGCCAGGTTCTCCCAGCATCCCTCAGTCCCTAGCCATTTTAGGGTATGGCAGGTATACTCCACCCTCTATCCTAAACCTCTTCACCTCAAGATCTGAATTTCCCTCCCCAAAACTTCCCTTACCAATGTAATCCAACCATTTTGGTTACCTGGCCTTTTTGTCTACCTTTCTGCCTCAGGCACTGGCTCTTCCTCTCCTCTGCCCTCCTTTCTCACATGGCTGTGCTCATGTCCACTCTGGATCCTTCCAGAGGTCCCTGCTTCTGCTATGCTCTCCTTTGATTTACAGTAAACTTTCTTCTCCACCATAGAAGGCATTAGTCATGTTCTTTCCTTTAACTGAAATATCTATGTAGCTAGGATTCTTACGGGTTTTTTTTGTATTATTTAGAAATGGTTAAATGAGGTGAGTTTTTCTGTCTGCTCATTAAATCTATTGAAATCTTTTATTTACTCTTCTATACAATAGTGGTATTATTAAAATTATAGGCACCTCTATTCTGACTTCTGTGATACTGTTTAGAAATATAGAAATATTGATCTGTGTTTCTATTTCTGTATTCCATCCCTTCTGAACCTCTATTTAAAGATCCTTTGGTCTTACCGTGCAATATAATAGTATCATGGAGTATGGAAGAAGTCAAGTGTACTTGTTTGCAAATGACTTTGATTTGGAATTGAAACTGATGATGTGCAAGGATAAAGAGGAATATCTATTGACTCAAAGTTAATAACTAATATTATGTGTCACTTGAAGAGCTGCTTACTAGTTCATATGTAAACAGACTTGTTAGAATAAACTCATTTCGTTTCTGTAACTAATGGAGGTTGAGTTATACCAAAATTTCTTCTTATACTTTGCAAGCACTTTTAAAATTTAATTACTTTTGTTTTTATGGAGTGTCCTTTCAAACAAACAAATAGATGCAATTAACAAAACTATCTTTAATTAGTTCATATTAAATATTCTCATTTCCACGTTCATATTAGGTTTTATGACTGTTAAATACTATATCTCTGCTACTCCATTTTCAAATCTAGAAATAAGACAATATATTCAGGCCAGGTGTGGTAGCATGTCTTTAATCTCAGAACTAAGGAATCACAGGAAAGTAGATCTCTATGAGTTCATTGTTAGCCTAGTCTACAAAGTGATTCCCAGGACAACCAGTGCTACATAGAGAAAGCTATTCTCCCCCTTCAAAAAAAAAAAAAGTTTTGTTATGAGCCTCAGCATCTCCTTTGATACCAGGGATTTCTTCCTCTTTCGATATCCATCCCATTTGCCTTTTGGATCATTTTATCCAGGGTCCTCCTTCTTGCTTAGCTTCTTTAGGTGTAGAGATTTTAGTATGTTTATCCTATATTATATGTCTAATATCCACTTATAAGTGAGTATATACCATGTGTGTCTTTCTGTTTCAGGGATACCTCAGTCAGGATGATCTTTTCTAGTTCCCACCATTTGCCTGCAAATTTCATGATTTCCTTATTTTTAATTGCTGAGTAGTATTCCGTTGTGTAAATGTACCACAATATCAATATCCATTCCTCAGTTGAGGGACATCTGTGTCATTTCCAGGTTCTAGCTATTATGGATAAAGCTGCTAAGAACATGGTTGAGCAGATGTCCTTGTTGTATAGTTGAGCATATTTTGGATATATGCCTAGGAGTGCTATAGTTGGATCTTGAGGAAGCACATAATTGTCTGAGAAAGCGCTAGATTAATTTCCAAATTGGTTGTACAAGTTTACATTTCCCACCAGCAATGGAGGAGGGTTCCCCTTTCTCCACATCCTCTCCAGCATGTGTTGTCACTTGAGTTTTTGATCTTAGACATTCTGATAGGTGTAAGGAGAAATATCAGTGTTGTTTTTATTTGCATTTTCTCTAGTGACTAAGGATGTTGAACATTTTTTTAAGTTCTCTGCCATTCAATATTCCAATCTTTGGGCAGAGTTCAGGGAACCTTATGAAAGAAAGGGGAGATAGAAAGACCTGTAGGGGACAGGAGCTCCACAAGGAGAGCAACAGAACCAAAATATCTGGACACAGGGGTCTTTTCTTAGACTGATACTCCAACCATGCATGGAGATAACCTAGAACCCATACACAGATGTAGCCCATGGCATCTCAGTATCCAAATGGGTACCCTAGTAAGGGGAACAGGGACTGTCTCTGACATGAACTCAGTGGCTAGGTCTTTGATCACTTCCCCCCTTAGAGGAAAATTTTCAGGCACCATAAATATTAATTTGTTTTTAGTCAACAATGTCTACATCCTTGGTACATGATAATAGAAAGATATTCAAATAGGATTTGAAAAATTGTGTCTTGTATTAGAAAAACATCGGACTATTTAATGCCATGTACTTTTCGGTTTTCCCTCAGTATTAATGCTGACCTTTGAAATATAAAGAGAATCAATGGACATATTCTTGAGCTCTACAAAACTAATTGGTAACATAACTACTGCTCAGGTGATAACTAACATTATTAAGGATAATTTTGATAAAATATATAACATCAATTTCTAAGAAATCTTGTCTAATGCAATTATTTTGAGTTAGTATAGCCTCATACCAAAATAATTCTGTCAACTTACTGCCCTCAACTCAGACAACAGAATTAGGTAAATAAAGTGAGTACCATAAAAATATATCTAGGCAGGAGGTAACGGTGAACATAGCTCCACTTAGCAGTTTGAAAACAAATGAAATGTAGTTTATTTTTTTATTGTTATCAGATAGTAACAAGTGAAGTAAATTCCTGCTGGGAACAGAACTACTCAAAAAAGGTGTGGTTTTTTTGTTTTTGTTTTTGTTTTTGTTCTGTTTTGTTTTGTTTCAGCTAATTCTTTTCAGCTAATAGTCAAGTTTTTCAGAAAGGGTGTGTGATACACGACATTTTTTAACTTTTTTTAAATTTTTTTTATTAATTACACTTTATTCATTGTGTATCCCCCCATAAGCCCCTCCCTCCTCCCCTCCACATCCCACCCTCCCTCCCCTTTCTGAATGCATGCCCCTCCCCAAGTCCACTGTTAGGGGAGATTCTCCTCTCCTTTCTGAGCTTAGTCTATCAGTTCACATCAAAAGTGGCTGCATTGTCCTCTTCTGTGGCCTGGTAAGGTTGCTCCCCCATCAGGGGAAGGTAATCAAAGAGCAGGCCAATCAGATTATGTCAGAGCCAGTCCCTCTTCCCATTACTAGGTAACCCACTTGGACACTGAACTGCCATGGGCTACATCTGTGAAGGAGTTCTAGGTTATCTCCATGAATAGTCCTTGGTTGGAGTATGAGTCTCTGGGAAGTTCCCTGTGTTCAAATTTTCTTGTTCTGTTGCTCTCCTTGTGGAGTTCCTGTCCTCTCCAGATCTTACTATTTCTCACTTCTTACATAAAATTTCATTCACTCTGCCCAACAATTGGCCATCAGGCTCAGCATCTGCTTTGATAGTCTGCAGGGCAGAGGCTTTCAGATGCCCTTTGTGGTAGGTTCCTAGTTTGTTTCCTAGTTTGTTTCCTATTTACTTTTTCTGGCTTTCAGAGGCCCTCTGTAGCAGGTTCCTAGGTTGTTTCCTGTTTTCTTCTTCTTCTGATGTCCATCCCCTTTGCCTTTCAGGATGGGGATTGAACATTTTAGTTAGGGTCCTCTCTCTTGCTTAGTTTCTTTAGATGCACAGATTTTAGTGGGTTTGTCCTATGTTGTATGTCTATATGAGTGAGTATATACCGTGTGTCTTTTTGCTTCTGGGACAACTCACTCAGGATGATCCTTTCCATGTCCCACCACTTACCTGCAAATTTCATGATTTCCTTATTTTTCATTGCTGAGTAATATTTCATTGTATAGATGTACCACAATTTCTGCATCCATTCTTCAGTTGAGGGGCATCTGGGCTGTTTCCAACTTCTGGCTATTACAAATAAACCTGCTACAAACATGGTTGAGCAAATGTCCTTTTTGTGTACTTGAGCCTCTTTTGGAAATATGCCTAGGAGTGGTATGGCTGGATCTTGAGGAAGCGCTATTCCTAGTTGTCTGAGAAAGCACCAGATTGCTTTCTAGAGTGGTTGTACAAGTTTACATTCCCACCAGCAGTGGAGGAGGGTTCCCCTTTCTCCACAACCTCTCCAGCATGTGTTGTCACTTGAGTTTTTGATCTTGGCCATTCTCATGGGTGTAAGGTGATACACGACATTTTTAAGAGTAGAAAAGAAGTTTCTATATCATTGAGCAATCACAATTTCTCATCTCTAGAGAGAATTTCATTAAAAACTATGGCATACTCCTAATGGTCACTATGGTCTACATTACACACTTATTTTTCTGGGTTGGGGTAGTCAGATATTTAACCAAACATTAAGGGTTTTTCTGTGATAACAGTTTTTGGATAACATCATTTGAAATCAATAGAATGAGGAAAACACTGGTCCCTCTCACTATGCCTACACACTCCGACAGGACTTTATCTGCCCAATATTAGACATAATAAAAGAGGGCTGGACAAAAGGAGGGAACTCTGAATTAATATGTAACACGTGGCATCAATCTTACTCATTTTTTTTGGAGGTAGACTACACATTGTCATTTCTTAGTACTCCGGTCCTGACCTTCAGAACAAACTAGCACAGCCAGCTTTCGGGCCTGGCAGGTTTATACTGGGAGCAGAATATGGATGGGCTTCCCTTGTTTTCGGGCTTTTCAAGTACAAGATCTGTTAGTGCGCACCCTCCTTTATCATATGAGTTAGAAACCCTTGGTAGATTTCACATATACATCCATCTCATATCAACATGTGTAATATATGTGCATTCCATATTAAACATAGGCACATTATATTAAATTTTTATTATTTCTCTAGAATTCATTGCTAACAGGCATTTAGCTATATGCACAGGAAATCAGTCAAGTTGTGTCAGTCAGTGAAATATGTGGGTAATTAAAACTGAGTACTTGTACAAGCTAAAGATTCAGAATCTAGTGTCAATGTAGCTGATAAGATCCTGGGATGTCAGATATATTGAAAATGATACCTCATTTTAAACCCTAAGGTCTACAATTCTATATTATAAGATAGCTTATATATGAATTTTCAAAATCATTTTAAAGTAATAAAAAGCCTTATGTACAGGTTTCTTGATATCACTAACCATTAAAGAAATCCCATGTTTGTTTATCATGATTTTGACAATGTGAAGAATACATCTTTAGATGTTTTCATTCTGGCTCTTATCAGGAATCGGCACACACTGTAGCTAACTCTCAATTTTTTTTTTCTGGTCTTCACAATGTTTTGTGAGAGTTAAACTCTTCTGGTACACAGAATCAAATTCTAACACAGAAGTCCTTATACACCAAAAGAATGGAGCTAAATTTTTTACATGAATTGTTTATTGCCACTTACCTGCCCAGAAGCAGAAACTCTCCTGCTAGACCCAAGCGTCTCATGGCCATCAGCAGACCCCGCACTGTCATGCCTTCGCAGAAACAGGCTACCACCCTGGCCTTAGGCAAGTGACTTCTGAGCTTCTTCAACAGCTTGTCAAAGCTCTGCTCCCCAGCATTGCTGTAGATTTTGTAAGAGTGGGCGATGCAAATGCCTTCCTTGGCTGACATATCTTTGAAAGCCTCCATCCCACTTTCTCCATAGTTGCCTGTATGAGAATTAACATACAAAGAGAGATATTGAAATAAGAGAATTGCATGAATTAGGTACAATAGGAATCTTTTAACTGAGAGGTAGAACATACTGTTTCAGTACATGATTATGTTATGCAGTATTCAAATTGTTATGTCTTTCCTTTTCCTTAAATTTATATATTTTCCTTTTCTGTTGAAAAATTTAACTGTCTTTTCTTCCAGCTTTCAAACTTATCTTATCTTCTTCAGACTAACTATGATAATACCAGTTAAACAGCCTTGCTCCTTTTCTTCCTTTCCCCACTCATCTCAGCCTCTGGTTATTCCCCTTTACCCTTCTACTCTCAATTTCTCTAAAGAGAACATTTCTACATATCTCTTATCATTGAGACCATGTGGTATTTACATTTCAGTACTCAACTGTAATTCACATAATACAATGATTCCTATATCCATACCTGTTGTCACAATAACAGATTCCTTTCCTTCCTAGGTCTTAAGAGTATTCCACTGTGTATAGAAACCAAGTGTTCATCAACGAACTGTTAAGATGTTTCTATTTATTGACAGTGTCTGGTAATTTTTCTTCAGTATGCCAACTTTTCTTCTGTTTTTATATACCCGTACCTTCGTATAATGTATTAGAAAACATTCATCTGCCGTTTTTATTGCATGCTATCTATTTTCCCTTTGAGTCTCATCATTTGATAAGCTCTTCCCACGATGATGGTTCAAATACAGTTTATCCTTCAAGGATGCTGTGCTGGGGTTTGGGTCTGCGTGTACTCATGTTGATATGGTGGAAATTTTAATTGGCCTAGGAGTAAGAACATCACAATTCCTTTTCAGGTGGCTGCTGCTTGTCAGTGGGTAAGGTATGCCAGGACAGACTAGTTTCCACTGCTTATAGGCTAGCTGGGAAAAGTTTGATTTTTACACAGCATCTTGCTTCTTTGCTTGTATATAAATGATTTTCTGTCTTACCCCATAATTTAATAAAAAAGCCAAACATTATCGCTGTGCTATTTAGACTTATTACTTACCCAGAGCACTAGAACTATTTTTCAAAACATTATCTAGCATTATTTATTCTGTTCTGGCAACGCAAAATATATAAGACAATTTTCATTTTTTGCTAAATTACATACATGTAGCTTATTCATAGTATACATACGCGTTTTATATTTACATACTCAATGTATGCACACAAATATAGATACCATATATACTGTATATTATATAGGTGTCATAGAAATATCAGAGCATTATTTTACATAAAATGTCATATGTTAATAATCATGAAATTATTACTTGGTATTCTAAAATGCAAAATGTCCACCATATTCTCAACTGAGATTTAGCATTGTAAAAAGAAAATGAATATGTTTATGAAAAGCATTTAATTTTCATCATATAGAAAATCAAAGAACAGGTAATGAGACTGATAATTCTAAAGTCCATTACAATTTTTGGAGGTAAGTGTAGGATCGCTCTTTTCTTCTTCTTTTGTTTATTTTTGAGATATTTTTCATTTACAACATTTCTTCCTTACAATTTTTCTCTCCACATCCTCCTATAACCTTTCTTCAAATTTATGATCTTTTTACCATCAATAGTTATTGCATGCATATATATTTGTATATGTCTATATATTCCAAAATATAACCTGTTGAGTACATATGTTGCTATTTGTATTTGTGGTTTCAGGGCTGACTGATTTGCACTGGACAAGCATATGGTATACTCTTTCCTGGAGAGGGCCACCTCTTTTGCTCCCAGTTTTTCTCAGTTTCTTGTAGTTCTTTGAATAGGGTTGAGGCATTGTGGATTTTTTTTCCCCAAGGCATTTGGCATCTTTTAAAGTCAATGAAAAGGGAGATTAAGATTGATAGTCATATGTGAAAGGAATCACACCAAGGTTTTTATGTAAGTTATCCCATTGAATTCCCATAATAATATTTTAGGTATTATTAATTTTATATTCCATAGACAAGATAGCCAATCCCTTTAAATCTCAGAGTTATAAATATAAGTAGTACATAAAATTGTGTTCTATGTAGATTCAGAAGTGATGAATTCTCTCTCTTTTCTTCCACAATGGACTCCTTAGAACCTCAAAAATACAATTTAATGGCCCTGGTAGATAGCTATGGAGAATGTAGAAGTATTATTACAAGACAGCTCATTTGTAGAATATGAAAGCATAAACAAGCTTAAGCTCAGGTAGGTGTAGGAGGGGAGGCCGTGTCTTATCTTGAACAGAAAATATCATATGAAAGAGAACTATGAGACATCCAATTGTGGAGCCCTGGAATTACACAGATATAATAGCAAACGAATAAGTGGATAAGTCTTGGCTGCAGCATGGATCTAATTTCTGCTGCCTGTTTGCTCTACCATCACAAAAGTGTTCTGTTCAGATAAGCTGTTCGGATTTTCAGGATGTAATTCTATTTACTCAGAACATATAGTAGAAAAATGCTATCTTGACTCCCAGCCCAAGCACAATGAGAAAACTACAAGGGTTTCTGTTTTCCTTAGCATCAGAAAAATCAAGAAAGCTTTGTTATGGTGGCAGGTGGGCAATCTAGTTATTTTGTAATTAACAAAGTTTAAAGGGTACTTTCTGGAAATGTGCCAAGAGGTCTAAATTATTGGCTTTACACTAATCTGAGTAATTTACTATTCTTTTTCTTCTTAGACAAATTTGCTTCTCAGCTATTTTTCTTGCAATGCTTTGACTTATCATGGAGTCAGTCACACAAATAGCATGAAATTAGGTGTACTGATTGTGATATAAATAAGAGCCAATCATTCATAATTAAGCAATAAAACATACCAGAAAAATGTATTATCTTTAACCTGGTACCCAACAATTTTGTTTTACACTGTCTTTACTTATTATTCAACATGTTATATAGAACAAATTGGATTAGAAAAAAGATATTTGTATGCTTTTCCACTTGGAATAAAATCAACACACTTAAATGTTTTCACTGTGTGTGTATATATATGGGTACATATTCATATGATATATAAACATATTATATAAACATATATACATATATATATTATACATTTAGAATATGTACTAATTAGTTTAGACCAAATCAATTTCACCTGTTGGAGGTAGTGAAGAGAATCCTAGATTCTTTCACTGCTCACCACCAGAACACCACCCCCCAAACAAAAACCATGGAGACTAATAGCAATATTCATGAGTGTTAGACAAAATATTAAGCTTAAAGCAGGGGAAGAAAACTGATTTCTCGAAGGCATGCCAAAACTCTGTTATATGAAAGATAGAGACAGCATAGGCAAAACCTTTCTACCTTCTACTCTGTTTTGTCTCAAATTTACAATCACTCTAAAAGAGCTTAAATATATATTTGACATATTTGTTGGTAATAATAACTTGGCTATGTGTCTCAGCATCTGCTTCAATACCATGCTGGTATTGAATTCAATACCATATGCCATAGGTTCCATTCCTGTTCTGTCTTCTCCCACTTCCAATGTCTATCCTGTTTACTGAGTTAGGCAGAGTGCAGGGAATCTTACAGAGGAAAAGGGAGATAGAAAGACCTGGTGGGGATGGGAGTTCCACAAGGAGACCAACAAAGCAAAATAATCAGGGCCCAGAAGGCCTGCAGATACTGATGAACCAAATAAGGATCATGCATGGGGTTGACCTAGACCCCCTGCTCAAGGACAGCTCAATGTGCATGGGGGTTTACTAATAAAGGGAGCAGGAAGTGTCTCTGACAAGAACTCAGTGGCTGGATCTTTGATCACCTCCCCCTGTGGGGTGTAGCCTTGCCAGGCCACAGAGGAAGACAATGCAGCCAGTCCAGTCCTGATGGGACCTAATAAGCTAGGGTCAGATGGAAGGGGAGAAGGACCTCCCCTATCAGTGGAATCAGGGAGGGGGATAGGGGTAGAAGAGGGAGCGAGGGAGGGTGGGACCAGGAGGAGATAAGGGAGGGGGCTGCAACAGGAATACAGAGTGAATAAATTGTAAAAAGTAATAATAATAATAAATGATCACTTTTAAAATAGCTCTGATTCATTTTTTAATTCAGTTTTTTTTAATCCTTTATAAAGAAGATATGAAACTTTTAAATAGCTCAGGGGGTAAAGGTAATCAGATTGAAGACCTGTGCTTGATCTCCAGAGTGCACATTACAGTAGGAGAGAACAGAGCCCTGAAAGTGGTCCTTTGACAGTGTTCACGCACACTCTAGCACGTGTGTGCACAGCTGTCCACACTGGCTTCCTCACAGATGTGTAAATATAAATGAATTAGTGTAAGATTAAAAGAAGCGTGAGCATCTGCATTTGAAAGAAAGTTTAAAGTGTATATGTGCCCAGCAGTGGTTATAAACTCAATTCTGTAATATTATATAATAATATTAATATAATATATAATAAACTCAATTCTGAAACAATGGGACTGTAAAGAAAATGTCTGAAAAATTGTTGTGTTAGATTATGTTACTTGAAATAGATTCTAAATAACATATAGAAGGAAAAAAAAAACCTAGAAAACAGTCACGGTTCTAATATGAAATCCAGTTATTAAGAAAAATATCTATCATGTAACAGGAACCTAAGAGGTAGCTTTACTTCTGTAACAATGAATCTACAGAAAATTATTTTGCAGGTGGCACAGGAGTTATGAAAATAATTTTTTATTTTTATGAAATAATGTATACTATACACCAAACAAGGAATCAAGCCCAGGAAACATTGTATTGCTGTTGAAACTATGGTGGATATCAAAATCAACAAGTTTGAATTTTTGTTTTGTTTGGTTTTGGTTTTAAAGACAAGGTTTCACTTGGCTGTCCAGGCCTTGCTTTGTAGACCAAGCTGGTCTCAAACTCAGAGCAATCTGCTTTCTTCTGCCTTCCTGAGAGCTGGGATTAAAAGTGTGTGTCACCATGCCTGGCTGCATGACATTTTCTTTTAATCTTAACTTTTGTTCCAATATTTGTAGTTTTGATATTTTCTCCTAATCAAAGGTACTATATTTCAAGTAATTGAGGGACACTTCTGGCATAGAGACAGTGGAAAAGAACCAAACTTAGAAATATGGAATAATTTTTTTAATTCCTTTGTTTTTTAGGTGGAATGCACGAAAAGAATGTGGTGGTTTGACTAAGAATAGCCCCCATAAGCTCACAGATCTGAATGTCTAGTCATCAGGGAATGGCATTACTTTAGGAGGAATTGCAGGTGTGGCCTTGGTAAATGAAGGGTGTCACTAGCCTTGGGTTTTGTGGTGTCAAGAGTCCAAAGTCAGGCCCAGTTTCTTGTTCTTCCTGTTGTCTACTGATGTGGATATTTACCTCTCAGCTACTGCTCCAGCATCTGCCAGCATGCCACCATACCTCCTGTCACGATGTTAATGAACTAAACCCCCAAAACTGTAAACAAGCCCCAATTAAATGCTTTCTTTTAGAATTGTCGTGGTCATGATATCTCTTTATAGCAATAGAACACAGACCAACTATTTATATTTGTGGGATATCCAAGTAAGCGTGGCTTTAGGAACCTAAATAAGGGCATTCTGACTCAGAAAGAAGTATCAGCTGGAGTGTTTATCAGTCCTCACAAGATGGAGAGCAGCAGTAATCTGTGGAAGTGTAAGGCATGATGGGAAGACAATCCTGTATGTTGCCTAATAGAGACTAAAATCCAGGGATTGCTTGAAAAAAAAATACTGCATTAACTGCTGAAACTAAACATGCAATGAACATATTCAATGGTTCAGGTAACACAGAACTCCATAGAAGCGGGCTTGTGTAGTTGGGATTTTAAAAGTCAGACCATACATTGGTCTGACTTTTCTGAGGTATTTGCAGTTGAAGAGGAAGAAGACAGCACAGTCACAGTAAGAATCAGAAATCTAGCAAGTTGGGTTGTTTATTGAGTTCAGAAGGGAACTTCTTCATATCGTAGGGGAGTGATGTAGAACATGAACTCAACACATCATGTTATAGCTCCTGTATCATCATTATCATCATTGCCATGAAGAAGGGTAGCATTTACTTAGAGCTTATGCAATTATCTCATGTAATTATTTAAATACTAACTACTGTACTTTCTACTCCAAGTGTATTAATAGGAAAACTAACTTTAAGAAGCTAGCATGATACAAGGCATAATTTCACGGAATGAGTTGTTGGTGCTGAAAAAATTTGCCAAATCATTTATTGCTACTTAGTAGAAGAGCTGAAATTTCAGCCTCTGACTTTAAAATGCCCAAACTTGTTTTCTTTCTTTTTTTTAATTTTTTTTCACGAACCATTCATTATATATACAGATTGAAGCCTCCTCCCTCAACTCTTCCCAACTGCACACTCCCTTCCTCCTCCCCCAGCTCCTTCCCCTAGTCCACTAAAAGGAGGAGTTCTCCTCCTTTAAAATCTGCCCATAGCTTATCAAATCTTATCAGGACTGCCTGGATTCTCTTCCTCTGTGGCCAGAGAAGGCCACATCACTAGGGGCGAGTGATCAAAGAACAGGCAACATTTGGCAACTCCTAAGTCAGACACCAGGATGGTAGAACACATTTCTACCCACAATTAAATGTTTTCTTTGAAATGAATTTCTTTACAAACATGTTACTTATTAAATAACTATTGTGCCCAGTTTCCAGATAAGTAGAGTATGTATGATTTGGCACTTAATGATTCAATCACACCACTCTTAAGAAGCACAGAAGATGGGGAGCAGGATTGCAGGAGCCAGAGAGGACTAGGACACCAAGAGAACACAGCCTGCAAAATCAGTTAAGTCAGGCACAGAGGATCTCACAGAGCAGCGAGCACAGAGCCTGCATGCATCTGTGAAAGCCCTTTGCATATGTGCTGGGGTTATTTGGCTTGGGGTTTCTGTTGGACTCCTACCAAAGGTAGAGGGGGTATCTCTGACTCTTTTGTCTGCTTGTGGGACCTTTTTCCTCCTACTGTGTTGCCTCATCTAGCCTTGAACTGAGGGTTTATGCATAGACTTATCACATCTTGTTGTGTCATTTTGGGTTGATATAACTGCAAGGCCTACTCTTTTCTGAAGGAAAGGAAAAGTAGTAAATTTAGGAGCAAGAAGTAAGTGGAACCTGGAGTCAGGATATATTGTATGAAGAAGAATAAATGTAAAAAGAAAATCAATATTTAATTCTAAGTACCTTCCTGCAAAATATTCTATGCTGAGTTATATCTCCACATAGACAATGTTTTGTCTAATAAGAGGAGGCTTTTGGAAAACGCTGCTTCATCACGTAAAGCTGGCTTCCTAATGACATCATTGATAGGCCGGAAGGGACATGTAGGTTTTGAAACTAGGACTTCTGTAGTGTTTATGTTTCAGTAGCTGTGTTAATGTTGTTTAAGTTTAGATATGCACCTTAAGAGAATACTACCTGTTTTTAAAAATGTATTTTGGAGACTTTCTCTCATTTTCCCCCCTCTGGCTTCTCCTCCTAGAGAAAAATAAAATGCTGAGACAGACACTGTGACCCAGATTCTCATTCCAGCCAGCCGTACAGAATTCAGCTTCCTTTGGCTTTCCTCGTAGGCTGTCAGTTTTGGAGCTGAAGGCTGTACTGCCTGTCTCATTAGGAGTGATTCTATTTGAATAGAAGGGAAAACCTCCATGTGGGACTGTGTGTCAATGGGTCGAATGGACCTGGGAGGCGTTCACTTTGCTTCTTTTTTGGCTCATTAGTCATCTCTACTCCTTGATTCTAAGTGGATCTAATAACAGTGCAGAAGTTGTTCTGTGTCAGCTGAAGGTGGAAATTCCTTCACAATACAGAGAAAGTTTTGCAAGCTCGACAACCTTTATTGAAAAGAAGTCCGTTCTTTGACAGCAGCAACGTGGCCTGGTACCTCCTTGGATTTAGACTTGTTTTGTGTAGATTAGTGATTTTTAGATTTCCTCAAGACTCAACTCTCCCCCACAACATGGAGGAGAATAGGGAATCACTTTGGGTTTGGGAATAAGCAAAATAAAGTAGGTTCCATAGCTGTTTACTTGCTGTCAGACTGATTTTTACAAGGAATGAGTAGCAAGTACCCATCCTTTGTTGGAGCCATGACTTTGTTGCTTCTCATCTAGAGTTCAGACCTGTCTTGTCTACTGTGGTAGGCTCTGAGCACATGTGACCACTAAGAATTTGACATACGTGTGTGTGTGTATATATATATATATATATATATGTGTGTGTGTGTGTGTGTGTGTGTGTGTGTGTTTGTCAAACCACATTCTGTAAGTTAAACAATACAATAGATATCATAGAAATATGAAGGAAAAAGTAAGGTGTCACATCAATATTTTACAATGTTGATGACGTTCCAAAATGAGAAAAAATATAACAATGATCAAATTAGATATACGCTTAAACTAATACTACCAATTTATTCCCACTTGGCTTAAGCTATTTACATGGCTAGCTTATATTTCGATCACAGAATTGAACTTTATATACATAACTTAACATTCTAATTTTTCAGGGCAGAATCAAAACTCTTCAGAGCACTAAACCATCTGAGCTTCCTAAGATCAAGTGTCTACTCTTTCTCCTTACCCTCATGCCTACCATTATTTTGCGTACGGAACATTACCGCCCTAATGATAACAACAGGCAAAACAACAAATGCATATGATATTTCTAAACTAAAGACTGTATTATTCTGACTAAATACCCTAAGACACGGCCCTAGGTTTTCCTCAACAACAGGCCTTACCATGGAGAAACTTTAGAGATTTGCAGCAGAGCAAGCCATGGGTTGATGTGTTTACAGAACAATTAACTGTGTACAGCATGTTTTCAGACATCTCAGATTGCACATGGTTATCTTTCTCTGAGGTATTTTTCTATGTGCGTATTCCCTTTGCTCTCAAGACATGGTTGATATGGATACAATTCTCTAATTCATTATTTCCAAATAAGTCAGCTTCCCCACACTCACTCCAAGTCTACAGGATTGTTTTCATGTCATATTCTAATTATTTATTTGACCTTCTAAGAGAATGTATGCTAATTGGAATAAAGGGTCGCAGTTCAGTTACGCCGTAATCAACAGAGCTCTGGTATGTAAATGTTTATTCAAGTAAATAGGTTTTAGAATATAAACATTAAATTTTCACCAGTCAATTGCTATTCCATAGCAACCATAATCCAAAAGGATGGATCCTGGCTAAGATATTATTGACAGCACAACTTATAAGTGCCTTGGACAGAGTAAGGAGTAATTTGTTAACTTACAGTCTTTTTATTTTCTAACATCTTTAGACAAGCAGTTTGTGTGTGTTTGTGTGTGTCTGTGTGTGCAACATGGACTTTTAAAACATCCACAGAGAGTGAGAATTTAGAGTTTCCTTCATTAACCTTTCATTGGCCACCCTTTTCCATGTCTTTTACAGTCTAATTCCAGCTTTTCTAATTTCAACAGTATACACAGAACCTCGTGAATAATTCCGAACTTAACGTCATTTTATAAATGGGCTTATGTAAAATATGATAGTCTATGCTGACTTTACTTGAAAAATGCCTAGTGACATAAAATAGAAAAAGACATTTGTTGTTGAGTTTGTACAGCCTTGAAATTTACATCACCACTTTATCTGTTTGCTCTGTTAATATTTCTTGGACTTAATAGAAAGTACTAATTGCTCTCCTGCCATACTTTGCCCTTTACAGTAACTGTTACATTCTCAGTGCTCTGGTTACTTTTTGCTATATAAAACTTCAGTTTTTGAGATGTATATCAAATCTAGGCAGATCAAACCTTGCAAATCACTTATACCAGCATTTTTTCTTTACAGCATAAATTACCTAGAATATCATACTCTTCCTCTCTTTTATTTCTGTTTATATTTTAATGCTGGAATCAAACCCTGGGTCTTGTATGTGCCAGGCAAATCACTGAGCTATATCCCCAGCAGGGCATCTATCCTAAGGTTGCCTTAGGATAGATGCCTTCCAGCCTCTGCCTGGAGCTGGAATAATTGTGACTTTAGCATTCCTCTGGAAGGAGTCCCACTTTCAAAAATTAATGTCTTGACTCCTGGTTCTCTTACTCATAAATGTCACTAAAATTTTCACCACATATGAAAATGGGAGAAAGTGGGTGGAAGAAAGCTGATTCACCACATCCCTTACATGGATTATTCCATAAGCCCTAGTTCCAAAGCTTTAAAACAAATGGTCTCTAATACAATGGTAAGTATTTAGTAAAATTAATCATATGGAAAGTTTACAGATAAAGATTTCAGTGGGATCAAAAGGAACATTAACCTTTGATGTTGGAATTCTAGAAGCTGAGAAAAATACATTTCCATTTTTTAAATCATTCAGACTGTGTGTTTGTGTCATGGTAGTGCAAGCTCACTAACATAGCCTTTTCCTAAACTAATGTTTCTGTCACATAAATCCTTACGTAAGATGAAATTAGTAGACTTGCAGTATCAGAAGGATTTCATATATATATGAAAGAATAAACTTAAGCTACGTAAACTAAATTTGATTCTTTTCCCTGTAAAAATTTTTATTAATTTATTCACTTTACATCCTGATGGCAACCTCCTCCCTCGTCTCCTCTGTTCCCACCATCCTTCCCTCTTCCCTCTTTCCCTGTATCCTCATGAGGATTTGCACTTGAAATTCTCTAAGTGCTTGACACTCAAAAAGTAATTTAAATGCTTCTGAGTTTCGGTTTCTTAAATCTAGTTGTGTCTGGCACACGGTAGCTACCCAACAAATAGCTTCTTCTTGTCTCCTTTCTCATTTCTTCTTTACAATTTATTACTTTACAGTGAGACTTTAAGGATTGGATCCCAAGTTAGAATAAGTTTGACTATCATTTATATTATGAAATCTATACTTAAACTGTGGATCTCTACCAACTAAGTTGAGTGTTTAAGAAGTTATCTAATCTGCTAAGGCTTTTCTTTCTCATCATAAAATGCTACTGTATTAGTTGAGGATTAAAAAAAATGCATGGGGAATACTTAAAACAGTATCTGACAGATTTTTCTAAAGACATAAAATAGTTTTTGTTTTAGTCACAAATTTCTTTGTTTTTCTATTATAGCCTTATTAGATCTTGGTGGTTACATATGTGAGCGACCAACGCCTTCTAAAAAAACTCTGCCCGTGTTGTTGGCCATATCCTCAAGGCCTCAGGTAACGCATGGCAAATGTTAACTCAACTGTAGCCATTCTTCTCATAAACTTAAAACTAAAACTGTCCTGATGGTGTGATTTCTGAGTATTCCTTCATGTTGCCACAAATTATGCATATTTTTATGATTTTTACAAACACAACCCTTATTGCTGTTGCTCTGTTGGCAAATTAGAACACACATAACCTTTGTCATCGGGGAACCTAATAGTTAAAATATGTTAATTGGATTCACCCAGTGTTTTAATAAAATCACTCATGGTCCAATTCCCCTGTCCTCATTTTGCTGTTGATGAAATCCCCAGATAGTACAATAAGGTTGGTCTTATCACTCTGTAGAACTAATGTCTGCCGTTTCCCACACTCCATTCCTTTAATCACACCTCTGGGATACTAGAATGCATTAAGCCCCTTGAGATTACCTAACACACAGGAATAGCAAGTGAGTCTCTGAAGCATGTTGTGGCTGTCACAGTGGCTTATTTTCTCTCTTTTACCCAAATATCACTAAGTCTACCCAAGCCTCCTGGGGCACTCTCAATGAGCGGAATCCTTGAAATGAAATTGTTAGTTAGTCCTGACTTCAGAATGCGTAGGACGCACTAGTTTCAGGAAATTCCCAAGGACTTGGAACTGTGTTGGGTTGTGAGAAAACAAGGAAATAGTCACTGTCATATTTAATTGAGTTTAATAGTTCATTCTTGCTACAGGCACGGTGATGCCCAGTTTCTCAGAAGTCTCTCAGTTATTTCCATTTTATGCATAGTTGCTTTTCCTGTCTGTAAGGCCCTGTGTCCCTGTTATTTAATTAATACTTTGTAAGATATTAATTTAAAAAATCATTCTTTCTAAGGGTATAGACATTCATATATATCAGTTAGTACTTGCTATTATATGCATTTCCATTATACTGGACATCTTTGCCCTGGCCTCAGTGTTTTAAAGTATTCATTGGTCAATTTAAATTCCAAAAAATATATAATATCTTTTGCTCTCTTTAAAGTCACTCATTTTCATCAAAACTTGGAGCAGAATTTAGAGAATCAGCTGTTATTCCTGCCCCATGATAAAAAGAAAAATAACAACTTCCTGGAAAACAAAAGTTGCTGAGAGATAGTGATGAAGTCTCTGATGTTATCAGGACACTGATTAAATTGTTAGTTGCCACAACTATATCTCAGACACTCATGATTATGTAAAAAAAAAAAATTCCTACTTTCTTTGACATTTATTTCTATACTACACCGATGTTATCTTTTTGCTCCAGAGAAGAGACAAAATAGAAGAAAAGACAATTCCACAGACACATTAGAATTTCAATTAGGCCACAAAAGACAAAAGAAAGCAGTTCTTCAAGATGAGATGGAACTCGAGACAAGGTACTGAACCTTATACTGAAGAATGGGAAGAGATAATTGGTATAGATTAGCATTGTGGGTATAATCAATTTTAAAATCACAGGATCGTATGAGTGAACTGTGCCCAAAACAACTAAACCACAAAAGCCATTCAAAAACAGAGGAGAGTTGCATGCTACTCTTATAAGCAGATAATAGTCATTACTTCTAAAGAATGAATGTTACAGAATGAAAATATTACTTTATTTAGAAATGTTTTTGGCTCAATGTGATGCTGCACGTATTTATTACCAGCACTCAGGAGGTAAAAGCAGGCAGATCTCTGTAAGCAAAAGGTCAGCTTCGTCTAGAGTTCCAAGCCACCTCAGGCTGGAAAGTGAAACCCTATATCAAAACATGTAAGCAAATTCACTACAAAAACAAAGAATTCAGTGGGTCTGGGTTGCGGTTCAGTGGTCTGGTGTTTGCTCTTAAGAAGGTGGGTATCAGTTCAGTTCACAGTGCAGGGAATTGGGGCAATGGTCTTAAAGTAACAAGAGACAGGAATCCAGTAAGAAAGATCCTGGAAGAGGCTACTGTAACTGATACAAGCACTTTGGAAGTCAATCTGGCGCTTTCTCAGACAATTAGGAATAGCGCTTCCTCAAGACCCAGCTATACCACTGCTAGGTATAGACCCAAAATTTGCTCAAGTACACAACAAGGACATTTGCTCAACCATGTTTGTAGCAGCTTTATTTGTAATAGTCAGAACCTGGAAACAACCCAGATGTCCATCAACGGAGGCATGGATACAGAAATTGTGGTATTTTTCATAATGGAATACTACTCAGCAATCAAAAACGAGGAAATCATGAAATTTGCAGGCAAATGGTGGGATCTAGAAAAGATCATTCTGAGTGAAGTATCCCAGAAGGAGAAAGACAAACTTACTTATACAGACCTACAAGATATGATAAACATACTAAAATCTGTACACCTAAAGAAGATAAACAAGAAATAGGACCCAGGGTAAGATGATCAATCCTCACTTAGAAAGACAAATGGGATGTGCATTGGACGTATGACAGGAGTCTACTGCAGAAGGCATCTGAAAGACGCTACCTAGCAGTGTTTCAAAACAGATACTAAGACTCATAACCAAACCTTCTGCAGAGTGCAGGGAATCATATGAAAGAAGGGGAGTTAGTATGATGTGGAAAGGATAGGAACTCCACAAGGACCAAATATATCTGGGCACAGGGTCTTTTCTGAGACTGACACTCCACCAAGGACCATGTATGGATATAACCTAGAACCTCTGCTCGGATGTAGCCCGTGGTAGCTCAGTACCCAATTGGTTTCCCATAGTAAGGGGAACAGGGACCATTTCTGACAGGAACTCAATGGATGGCTCTTCAACCTCCCCATTCCCCAAGGGATGAGCAGTCCTGCTAAGCCACAGAGGAGGACTTTGCAGCCAGTCCTGAAGATACCTGATAAAACAGGGTCAGGTGAAAGGGGAGGAGGTCCTCCCCAATCAGTGGACTTGGAAAGGGGCAGGGAGAAGATGAGGGAGGGAGGGTGGGAATGGGAGGAAATGAGGGAGCGGAATACAGCTGAGATACAGAGTTAATGAAATGTAACTAATAATAAAAAAATAAATTAAATAAAAAAAGAAATTCAGTTCTAAGGTAACAGAATTCTTTCTTTCTCCCTCTCTATGTTTCTCCATTATCCCTCTTCCTCTCCTTCTCACTCCCACACTCTCTTCACCCAAGCTACCTTGTGGTACTAGAATTGTTACAAAAAAAAATCTTCTTCTGATGTGCATTTTCAGTGAAACGGATGTTTAAATAGGACAGAGATCGCATAAATAGAGTAGAGAGGACCAGTTGAAGCTGTCACCATAGTTTCCATTTTGACAGACCAACTAACAGATGGTATGGTTGAGAAGCGGAGCTGGTGTTTGGCAGGAAAAATGTCTGTTTCAGCATGGACACATGGCTTAACACTAGGAATCTGCATCATGATGTTTTAGATTCAAATGTTAATCAAATACCAGAGCTCTAAACAGCCTGAGCAGCAGAGGTAGTACAGTTGTCAGAAAGATTAAAAAAAGAAAAAAAATCCATGAAACTGAGTAGAAACAAGCCTAGGAACCTAGGCCAAAGTGCCACTTAGAGAAACAAATGATTTAATTTTAGAGAGTCTGGTAATAATTATTAATGTAAAACAGTAGTAATTTAAAAGAAGTATTGATAATATCTAAAATTACTGGGAGTCATATTTTCCCTAAAATATGTGTGTATGTGCATGACTATGTACATGCTTTGGCACAAATATCAATGTTAAAGGACAACTTTCAGGACTTGGTTCTTGCTTCTACCTTGTTGAGCAGGGTCTTTCTTGTTTCTGACACTATGCTACATACTCCACAAGCTTCCCTATGAGCCCCCTGTCTGTGTTTCCCATCTTGCTTATAGGAGTTCTAGTACAATAGATGCATGTCACATCTGGCGTTTCATGTGGGTCCCAGGGATCCAACTCTGGCTTGTGTGGGTGCACTTTTACCCACTGAATGTCTCCAACCTTGATTCATCATTAAACACATCCTCAATACATACCTTGATGATATTAACATTGTGTATTTTCTCATTTCCCATATGAACAAGCAGAAGCAAGGAGATTAAATAACTAACCCATTTCCAATACCTCAGACGGGAATGGTAGTAACTTGTGCTTCCTACTAAATGGAAGAAGATGGTTACAATAAGTGAGAGATGTAGAAATGGACTTTGACGTGAATCTAAGGTGGGGGTGAAAGCCAAGATGGACAGGTGCCCTAGAGCAATCGATGCCTATGTGAAAAGAAAGCTGAGTGGGACTAAAGAGACACCATGAAGCACGGTTATCAGTGCTGTCAGCAAAGACATTTCAATAGACTCAGCATCTAGCAGGCTCCAGAGCAGAAATCCAAATTTTGGAGGGCAGTAAAATATTACAGCAAGTTCTAGAACATCAGCTGGTCTAAATCAGGTAAATCAAGATTATGAAGTTTAAAAGATATCCGTAATTTAATCAAGGTCAGAAATCTATAAATGTTAGGAATCAAAGCTATATTACTGAACATTTTAAGCATTTTTTTTCTATCATGTCACCCAGATACTTACAAATCCAAATATCAGTATGCCATTTAAAAAGAATAAATCTTCAAATTGTACAAAAAAAGAGACACTAAGAAGGAAGCAATGGCTTAGTACACCTGGAAGTCTCTGCGATAATATTAAGAACTGTGTTTCAGAAGATTCCACATAAGCATGTATGCCAAGAGTAATCATAAATAAACTTACTAGCTGAGAAACAAAAGCATATCAAAATAGAGAAAAAGTGTCCTAACAGAATGTCCACATTGTAATCAGGTAAACTCGGTAATTCAAAAATTCTAAACCTAAGATATAATGCAATTCAAGAACTTCTGTTGTATTTTATTGGCTTGTATCTTCAAATGGGTTACTGTCATAATAGCATAAGGTGGTTTGATGTTTTATTTCTCTTTTAAGACTTTTATAATTTAAAAGAAAGATCGTTTTGGCATAGATCAAAATAATTTTACATTTTAATTATATTATTAATAGTATAAAAGTAAAAGAGATAATGTAAAATATTTTAAGCAAATTAGGTCTATCTTTATGAGAGAAGCATGATATTACAGTGCTTTAATTTTTCCATTAAAGATGATTTCTTACTCAAATATGTAAAAGCCTAATAAAGGACAGAAATGTTTTTCTAGAATGTTAAAATAGGAAAAGAGAATGAAGGAACACGTTCTACAGTTTATAGAAATTCTTTCTTTATTTTTTTCATTAACTCTTTAAACATATTTGAACTCAGAATTTTTTTGGAATTTTTTGTTTTAATGGCATGAATTCAAATATATTGGATTATGAATATATTGAGATATATTTAGCAAAATAGCTTTTAACCGAATTTGACATATATTGATATAGATTTTCATAAGTAGGCTCTTACATATTTTGAGCTATCAATAAATATAACAGACAAAAATGTAGTTAATATTGAACATGAGCAATATACTAGGATGTCAGTACGGAGGTGAGTTACCATGATAATGTAATGGGATTTTTAGCTACTGACAAAACCAGAAGTTCTGTATAAATCACGGTGGCTTTCTAAACATACTAATAAAAACCGAATTCATGATTTTTGTTAATTTTATACACAGAGCTTTAAAAGCTAGGTAGCCCGCAGAGAGTCTTAAGTAGACTAAAATGTAAAAACAAACAAACAAACACAACAAAAATAGTATAACTCTCTTTTCTTCACATGAACTTCGAAAAAATAAATGGCAGATGACTATCAGGGAAAAGGATGCTGAGCTTTCACATTTCTAACCACCCTTCATCAGTGTGTACTGATGGGTTTCTCTTGTTGTTGAGGATTATTCCCCTCCAAGCAAAGCTACAGCGTTGATACCAACTAAAGATGATTTGACCTTTTTAATTCTCTGTGACTATCTCTATTTACATCAAATGTTTCTGTTTCTCAACTACAACCCTTGTTAATAGCTATATAAATTTCAGTTTTCTTTGCCTGTTTATCCTATATATCCTTGATTATTTTTAGGTTTTGTGTGTATATGTATGCATGTGCGTACACACCAACTCATTTATGCATGCAGGTGTGAAGGCCTGAGGCTGATGTTGGTTGTCTTTCTCTATTACTCTCCACGTTATCTTTTGAGACAGGGTCTTGCACTGAACCTGGGGCTCACAGATTCAGCTGGTCTGTCTGAGAAAGAAAAAGAATACACAGGACTCAGTGTGTGAAAGAAATTCTTGTTATAAAGTTACACTCATCTAGTCAGTATTTGTGAAAGTGCAGAACCAGAAGTCAATGGAAAGGTTAGTCAAGAACTGACATGAAGAGTAGTAAATTGATTTTGATACAGCATCTGAGAAAATTAAAGGAGGGTTTGATTTTGTAAGTAATTCTAGGACAGTTAAGTATCTACATGCAAAAAAAAAAAAAAACAAGCAACAAAAATAGACTCAAGATTTGTATTTATACATTTGTACACACATAGTTTTATGCAGACACACAGAGAGATGTATATATGTACACACACATACATATATATACATATGTATGTATATGATGTATATGCATATGTATATGTATACAAAGAAAGGGAAGCTATCAATTTGAGAGTGGGGAACATGGGGCGTGTTGGAAGTATGATACCTAACAGGGTATGGAGGGAGAAAAGAGATAGTATAAAGTGT
Source organism: Meriones unguiculatus (assembly GCF_030254825.1). Lineage (NCBI taxonomy): Eukaryota > Metazoa > Chordata > Mammalia > Rodentia > Muridae > Meriones > Meriones unguiculatus. The sequence continues at coordinate 73,691,141 of NC_083361.1, read as the reverse complement.
CATATTTCTATTTTAGTTAAAAATGTATTTTAGAAAACTAACCTGGAGGATGCAGGACCTCCACAAGAAGATACCTGGGTTCAGGGGGTCCTGAAGGGACCAATACTCCAACCAAGGACCATGAATGGATAGGACATAGAACCGCTGTTCAAAGAAAGCCCATTGGCTGTTTAGTCTCCAAATAGGTTCCCTAGTAAGGGGAACAGGGACTGTTTCTGACATGAACTCAGTGGCTGGCTCTCTGATCACCTCCCCTTGTGGGGAGTAGCCTTGCCAGGCCACACAGGAAGATGATGCAGCCGGCCTTGATGAGACCTGATAAGCTACAGTGAGATAGAAGGGAAAAGGTCCTCCCCTATTGGAGGACTAGGGAAAGAGCATAAGGGGAGAAGAGAGAGGGTGGGTGGGCCTGGGAGGAGATGAAGGAGGGGGCTGCAAAGGGGATATAAAGTGAATAAATTATAATAAATAAATGTGTAAATTAAATTAAATTAAAAATATCTAAAGCTTGACTATGTAAAAATACAACTCAACTTAATCTCATAAATTATTAAAAGTTAACTTAAAATAGACAATAAAAGACATATAAATTATTAAACTATAAATATTAACAAAGAAGATTACCTTTGTAACTGCAGAGGGGGAATTAAACAATTCCCAGTTGTCAAGCCAAGACATGATTCATGAAATTAAAATAGGTTGATCAAATTCTATGAAAATTAAACAATTGCATTGTCAAAGATACTCAGAATTTTAATGATAATCATAGACCAAAGAAAAAAGTTTTACTTAACTTCTTAAAACGCTTGTCTCAGATATTTGGCCACACTGAAAATTCTGGCTGGCACAAATGATAAATGAACATGTAAAAAGATGTAGAACGCTGTTAGATTCTAATATTATTAAGTTTATCTGTTCTAGATTTTAGGACATGTTATAATTTAGCATTTTATTTCTTTCAAAATGATATACAGCAAGAGAGGAACCTGAAAGACATGATATCTGAAGAAGTTACAGGGTAGACTGCAGAAGATAAATATGTCCTATTACGATGTATTTAATAATCTTCCAAAGCTCACGTAATTAACACATAGGCAAATGTGAGATGTTTAATGCACTGAAATAAAGCCATGACTCCCCAGACATAAAAAATGAGTTGTTGTTCCACATAGAAACAGAGACTAGAGCATCAAAAATGGAAGCCAGTTCCCCCAAATGGTTCTAATTTTTGTGTAAACACTTGAAATTTGTTTTGCTCATATAAATCTGAGCCACTCAGCCCTTCCAGGTTGTGTGAAATAGAAAAGAGTAAAAAGCCATTCTTATTGTACTGTGAAATCAACAAGACAATTATTTAATAATGCTTCAAACACAAATCAGATCCCACTCAAGAGTGAAACAAATATCATAAAGCCTTATTAATAAGAATATTTATTTGAGGCTATCTGGAGTTCTTGGAAATTGACCACAACACACACAAATTTTGGAGAGAGCACAGGGAATCTTATGGAAGAAGGGGGATATAAAAGGACCCAGAGGAGACAGGAAGACTTGTATTGGTGGACTAAGGAGGATGGATAGGGGAAGGAGAAGAGAGGGCAGGAGTGGGAGGAGATAAGGGACAGGGCTACAACTAGGATAAAAAGTGAATAAATTGTAAATATTAATACTAATACTAATAATAATGAACTCTGCCCTGTATTTAGTCTTTTTACACAGTCATGGGAAGATTTTCTTTATTGTACTTGCAAATATAAGGAATTACGAATTTCTAAGGATTTAAAAACTTCAGTTGTCACGAAATTCCCTCTCAGCCAGATGGTATGATGCTCATTACAAGCATACTTCATTTTGTCATGTTTCATTTTCTTGGGTTTTCTTATATACTGACTTGCTTACAAATGAAAGTTTGATGAAAAACCGGAATCCATCAACATTTTTGAGTACGGTTTTTCAAACAGCCTGTGCTCATTTATTGTCTCAACAATTACAAGTTGGTTATTCTCACAAGTCAAAATGTTCTTATCAATCCTTCTGTGTGATGGTGAAAGTGGTCATTCATCTTTACTGGGACTAATATAATTTAGGAAACTATGAACCATGTCTATATAAGATAACGCCCTGTTTACTAAATATTTGTGTTTTAATTGTCCAAGGCTCAGCAATATCCTCATCTTTCCCTCTTTAGAAATATTCCTTCTTCCCTAAGATAAAACAGCAGCGAAATTAAAATTACTTCAGTTAATAGCTCTTACATGACCTCCATGTGGTCAAGTAAAAGAGATAAATGTCTCTCATTTTAAATCCAAAACTGGAGGTGATTACCATATTAAGGAAAGCAACTTGAAATTGAGACAGGGTGAAAACAGATCTCTTGAAAGAGTGAGAAAAACTGTGAATAAAAAAAAAATACCTCTTAATGGAATTAATGTTGCCATTTCATTGGCATTCCATTACCTGTGGTAAGAAAACAAATCAGCCTTATTTCTGCTATAGAGGAGGTGCTAGTGGCCTAGACTGAAGATCAAGCTAGCCCAGACATTCTTTTAAACTGATACTTAATCCACAATGAGTCCCTTAGTCTTTAAGTCTAGGAAATCTTTAAAGAGGGTTAGGAGCTACAGAACAAAAAAATTGAGCTTGTCACTGAGTGATTCATATGGCTTAAGGCTAATTCTTCAAGAATTCATTTCCATAAAATGAAAGCACAAGATGAAAAAGTGAGTACTGACGAAGAAGCTGGAGCAGACTCTCTGGAAGCCCTTGCAAAGACTGAGCATGATTAATGGAAGTAGTTATACTACAGGATTGGTTTTTAATCTTCATTAACAGCCCTATGTTCTACAATGTCTCCTAGGATTGACTATCTAGCACAGGCTGGCTATATTGCAGATGTGGGGGTCCTAATACAGTTGAAAATATCATACTGAAACCAATGTCACCTCTCACCTTAAAAAAGTTTGAGAATTCTTTGAAATTAAACTAAATCTGCTCTTCGGGTGTCTGCAAAGGCATGCAGCTGTTTACAACATGGCTTGATACATATTTTAAATGACTCTTGAGACCAACTTATCAAAAAATGAGATTCTTTTTCAAAGTACAAAGTCTCATTGGCAATGCTGCTGGCTGTTTAAAATTCTAATGTGATTCAAATAATCTTCTCATGCTAAAACTGCCTTCTGCAGCTTGTGGATTATGGGTAATTTGACTTCAAGTCTTATTATTTAAGAAATTCATTTAAAAGTAGAGTCCTGGTGATGAATCCAGGCAAAGTAAATGAAAAATATCTTCTGGAAAAAATCATAATTGTACTTTTATTAAGAAAATTTGTGACACACTAATGGTGGTCAAAGTATCTACATCAATAAGAGTTTGGAAGAAGTTGATTATAACCTCATCTGTGATTTTTAGGGACTCAACACTTCAGTGAGGGAAGAGAGTAAAATACAGAAGAGGTAGAAATAGAGACTAGAGAAGTGATAAACTGTTGAAATTTCATAGGAAACATTCAAAAATAAAGAATCACCTATTTTAGAAAAGCAAAGAAGCAATTACTTGTGATAGAACCTATTCCAAGTGAAGATGATTAGAACATTTTTGGAAAATTACACAAAGTTAATTTACAAAGCATCAGATTTGAAAAGACTGACTCCAATTTAAAAAAAAAAAGTTAAAGGTAAAATCACCACCAAACAGAGTTGTATGCTGCAGAGAACTATTTTATAAGAGAGTTGATCAGCATAGCAAACAACATTGCTTTGTTTTATGACGTTTCTGTACTGTCCCCAGTCTTCTGCAGCCATCACCCTGGTGAGTCAGTAGCACTCAGCATCAAGTCAGGTCTCTCATAGCTAAAGAGTTATGACTCACTGAATTCTAACGTGGTGATTAGCATTATTTAGCAAAAAATTATTTTCTGGTTTTATTTTATTTTCACAGATATGCCATTATGCACTTATTGCAATGACATTCCAGAGTAACCACCAATTTTACATGAACATGGAAAGAAGAGAAAAATTGTGTCACTAGCTTTATTGTGACCTACTCTTAACTGTAGTGGTTTGTAACTAAAACTTCAATATCACCAACATTGTCTCATGTATTTCTGTTAATAATTTTCTAGTTCTGTATTGGTCCTTATTTGATTATATTTCCACATTTCAAAATGTTCACATTATGTTATGTTATCAGTTGTAGTAAATAGATTAACCTTGTGCTCTGCAAATAGCTGATCCTGAAAACAGTCCTCGTATATTTATATATTTATGAAATGGCTTTTCAAATGTTCCTGGCATCCTCCAAATGCCTACCCTTTATGACATCACTCATTGAATTAGGACCTATATTACTAACCTAATTTCAACTTTATAAATGCTTAAAGCTCTTATTTTCAAACAGTCCTGAATTCTAAAGAACTGAGTGCCAGGACCTCAAAACACAGGGGAAGAATGCAAACAAAAACTACTGCTTGATTTAATCTTCTGCAGCTTCTGTTTCTTCTTCTGTGAAGAAATAACAGCTTCTAACGCTTAATTGAGAAGGCTGAATAACCCAGCTACAGGAAATCAGTTTGAGCAGCAGCTAGTATAGTGCAGATGTTCAAATATATATTTTATACACATATATTATTCTCCCTAACATTTATATTTGCCTAGAATCTCTACTTCCTTGATATTCATGTAAAAAAAGAGTATTTTCCATCCCATTCACTAAATTATTTTGAAATACTTTATCATCATTTATCTAATTTTTAAATAATTTTGAGTCAGAGGCTGCTGCAGTAATTATAGATAACTGAAACGTGATTTAGTCTACTCATTAAAAAAGTTTTATTAAATAGAATGATTCATTGGTAAAGGTATGGATGAATGAAAATGCCTAGACCTTACCAAAATATTTCCCATTAATGGTCAATTTATTTTAGTGAGTCAATTTAGGGAGTATTCAAGTAAAGTACAAGATGGGCATGTCTTAATTCTTTCATTTGTGTTTATTTTCACCTTTTTGTTAGTGAGTATATTGCATGTGGGTATATGTGTGTTTGTATGTGTGTCTATGTGTGTGTAAATGCTAGAGGTTTAAGTCGAGTATCTTCCTCAACAGCTCTCACTACATATTGAGATACGGTCTCCCTCTTACACCTAAAGTTTCCTGAATCAGATAGTCTAGCTACCCATACTGCTCCAGAGATGGCTTGTCTCTACCTACAGAGTTCATTTAACCTAACATTTATTTATCTGAGTGCCGGGGATCTGAACCTTGGTCTTCACAGTCTCAGGGCACATGCTTTACCCACTGAGCCATCTCATTAGATCCTGGATTGCCATTATTATTCTTAACACGCTGCTAATTACCTACTTCTGATGCTATTAATTTTTCTACAGCTCTGTAAATTTGGATTTTTAAAAACCCTAATGGCCTCTACTGCAGTTTCCTGGGCATTTACTTTCAAAGCATCTTCGCAAGTAATTCGCTGTCCTCTTGACTTGTTTTTCTTCAAGGACTCAAAATTTCTGCCAGGGATGGATGGATGTGAGAGAAATCCCATCAGCAAAAAATGTTGGTTGTAATTCAGACATCCATCATAATCTTTTTCTCACTCTCTCTGAGATGATGGAGATACAGGGCAGATTTATATTTTGCTACTAAAATTATTTTTTGCTCATTTTTCTGTCATTGGAAGGAAAAATCTAGTGCATTCAATATTTATAAGAAAAAGAGATGAGAACAGTATTCTAATAGAATTTTAAAACACATTCATATCCTTGAATACTTCACTCTCAAGTGATTACAGAGGAAATAGGCTGACTTCTAGCCTAAGATTGCTTCGTAATAATGAGTTACAGTTCTCAACCCAGGCTCAATTTGGGAGCCTGGCCTAATTATTAATAATACTGGAATAGGCCAAAATATATATTTAATAATTCTGAATATAAATCAAAGTAAAGAAAAAAATGAGCTCAGTTTCACCATGGATATAAAATAATTGCAGCTTTATGTTTTACAGATAAACCTGAATCCTGAATTGTTCATCTCCTTACCTGGAAAATAAACTTAAAATAGAGCAAAGCAAAACTTTTATCAGCTGGTTAAATTTACCTATATTTTTAGTGACAACATTTTTCCTAACTCTTTCAAGATTTACTTTTGCCACTTTACTGAACTTTGAGTTTGATCCATTCACATAGCTGACCTTCACAACTTCTATTTAAACAAACCCAGAGAAGATGTACAGGAAATGTGGCATTCTGTCAAAGAAAACTTGATTTGCATCATTTCTTGATTTCCACAGCATATAAGCACAAGGCATTCGATTTCAAGTCTCAACTGTGAAGTCACTAAATGTGGAATTGGGCAAGCGAACAAGGTCTCACACATCAGTGTGGCAAAGTGCAACACGACACCACTTAGACGGAAATGCAGAGTGAGTGGTTATTTTACCACGTATAATATTAAAAGATCTATGCAGAGGTTTACTTAATGTATACAACCCTTGGTACCCCAAAATACGTTTGCCAAATTACCATCTTGAGTATCTAAATCTGCCGTCATCATTCTACTCATATTGGTATTGTTGAAAAAAATATCCAGCAGAAATCTCTACTACGCATTTCATAACTGCAGCAAAGTAAGTTTTCTGGCTCACCATTTGTGTAAATCACTTCATGTGTTAGTGAAAAGGGGATGCAGATGTGATTAAAGCAAAGCCTCCTACTTTACATTCTGAAGAGGGCAACTTAAAAGAAAGTTACAGAGAATAAATTCCAAAAATAATTAAAAGGGATTCAGTGTCTGTCCAGCAGTCCAAGAAATATTTGACCCTGGTTGATACAAGGTGGTTTTTAGGGATAACGATGCTGCTAGAACCACTTTACTAAACACAAAGTATTATCTTGTAATCATTCCTAGAAGGACTAAAATCTGGGCCCAATTTTTTATTTAAAATCAGGTAGACCTGTGAGCTTTTAAGTTAGAGATCAAAAGATTAGTTCATAAAAAAAAAAAAAAGCCTGCGTTGAGTTTACAGGAATTTTATGATATTGGGCACAGATGGAAGAGTCCTGGTGGTAGAACAAGTTATGTTCCCCATATGAACCCAATCTAGTTTTCTCCTGAATAATTAGTTCCTTGTTGGTGAAATACATGACTTATGCTAAATAATAATGTCAAAATAATAGCTGCTGTTAAGTATGTGACTTCATTGCCATTAGATCCTGCAGATGCACAGCTCACTTAATTCTCATAACAATGTCCTAAGTGGATCTCTGTCTGTCTTTACATCTGAGCACCCCACAAACCATAAGCCCCACAGAAGCATACAATGAGGACGGCATGGAGGAGGGCATGCAACCTTATCTTTGTTCTTGCTCTAATACCTTAGATACCTCTTGAGGTTACCGAGCTTCATAATCTATTTCAGAGACATATTGGAATCAATGCAGTGATGATTACACACCATAGCAGGAGCAAACTGAGGATCCAGGCCATTCTGCTTCATAAATAAGCATCCTTGTAAATGAGCCCTAGAAATACTAGGGAAATCTGCCACCAAGTCTTCACATTAACTTTTCAGCAATATTCCCTTGTTTACTAATTAGGAGGAAGGCCCATCTTCTCCTTGGCCTTTGAAAACTGATCATTTACTTGATTGCTCTCGATGGAAAATTTGCCATAGCCTCTGATATTTTCTTTTCATCTCTTCTGGGTTGTTTATTTTTAATTACTTAACATTTTTGCAGCCGCCTCTTTTGAATGCTTCTCAAACTTAGGGCTAAAAAGCCAAATGATTCAATTCTGTTCCCGTGCCTCCTATGCAACAAGCAAAAGGAATTGATAATGTGCCAGAATGTATTCCACTACAAACCTGGAATTATACATACACAGTTGACACTTCTGAGAGTGTTCCACAGTATCTATTCTCTTTGCACAACTTTTAAATTAAAGGATAAATTCTCCATGGCATTTGTGACTGGAAAAAGTTTCCAAACTGTCTCCTACCTCATCACCTCTTATTGTTTTAGGACTATTTCTCTCTTCACTCATAAAGGTATAGACTATCAAAGACAAAGATGTTTGTATGATCGAGTTTATCTCCCACACCTCGTACAGATATGTATTAGTGTGGTGGAGCCTGTGGCACATAGAATAACTGAAGTCAAATCTTACCTCAGCCACTTTCTCACTTCACCATTGAAAATTATAAATTTCAAGTAGTTTATGGACAACCTAGTTTACATAGTGAGTTTCGGTCCATCCAAGGTTACACAGTAAGACCTTGTTTGAAAACCAACAAAACAAAAGGAAAACAAGAAACAAACAAACAAAAATCTTCCAAAATTCTTTTAGATTCACAAATACATAAATACCCTCATAAATTTTTTTTTATGAATTAAGTAGTAACCTGATACGCTAGGGTCAGATACTAGGGGAGGAGGATTACAGCAACAGGACAGGAGCCTATTACAGAGGGCCTCTAAACCACTCTACCCAGCAGGGTATCAAAGGAGATTCTGAGAGTGATAGCCTAACTTTGTGTAGAGTGCAGGGAATCTTATGAAAGAGTGGGGGATATAGTAAGACCTGGAGGGGACAGGAGTTCCACAAGGAGAGCAACAGATCCAAAAAATCTGGGCACAGGGGTCTTTTCTGAAACTGATATTCCAACCAAGGGCCATGCATGGAGAGAACCTTAGAGCCCCTAGATCCCCTGCACAGATGTAGCCCGTGGCAGCCCAAACTCCAAGTGAATTTCCTAGTAAGGGGAACAGGGACTGTCTCTGACAAGAACTCAGTGGCTGGCTTTTTAATCACCTCCCCCTGATGGGGGTGGGCAGCCTTATCAGGCCACAGAAGAAGACAATGCAGCCAGTCCTGATGAGACCTGATAGGCTAGAGTCAGAGGGCAAGGGAGGAAAACCTCCCCTATCAGTGGATTTGGAGAAAGGCAAAAGGCATGGGCAAGATGAGGGAGGGAGGGTAGGATTGGGAGGGGATAAGGGAGGGACTGCAGCAGGGATACAAGGTGAATAAACTGTAATTTATAAAAAAAAATAAAATAAATTCAATAAAAAACCCTAAACAAATAACAAGTATTGGCAATACTTAGACATAAACTCCAGTTTGAGTGTAATGACTATAATTTTTGAGTGGAAAATATGCAAAGTTTCTGTTCTTTTTCACATATTAGCTACATGAACTTGTGTAAGAGTAATCTAAGTAATTATAATTTTTTTTTTTCAAATTGTGGATAAAGAGTGGATGCTCCTGCTAGGCCACAGAGGAGGACTTTGCAGCCAGTCCTGAAGATACCTGATAAAACAGGGTCAGATGAAAGGGGAGGTCTTCCCCAATCCGTGGACTTGGAAAGGGGCAGGGAGGAAATGAGGGAGGGAGGGTGGGATTGGGAGGGAATAAGGGGGCAGTATACAGCTGGGATACAGAGTTAATAAAATGTAACTAATAATAATAATAAGTAAAGATAAAAAAATATAAAAAGAGTGGATGCTCCATGGGACAGAATGATGAACTAACAGTGCAGTCCATCTCTTAAAGTTGTAAATTTTATACCGGGGTCAATTTAACAAGGGCTATTAGCACTTACAAGTATTAATAAGGAGAAATTCTTTTGCTATAGTTTCTAGATACTAGCTATGTTGTCAAATCCTTTTATAATACAAGATAATGACTTCAGTGAACAAACAAGGAATAGTGGCACGGAAATGCATATGAGATTCCATCTCTCAGTAGATTTATTTTTCAGACGTGAAACTGCATATATTACTTTGCTTTCCTGTGTCCTATGTTCCCATTCACACATCAGCATGGCTCTCTGAGTTGATTACACAGTTGGTTTGCTACACATAAGGTCCTTCAGGCTTGTCTGAGGATAAGGTCTTTGGTAATGTACCTATTAGCAGTTAGTTCTCTTTTAGACTGAAAGCCTAGCAGTATGTAGGCTACAGCCTGTCAGTCCATGCATACCACAATGCCACTACAGACCCAAACTCTCCTACTAACCATCTTTACACTCTGTCCTGAAGCATCCTGAAGATTTTGTTTGACCATGGAATGTGAGAGCAAGGCTGGAAATGAGAGAACTAGGAATGGGAGAGAGTAAAAAATAAAAAAATTTAAAAAATAATGCGATATAGACTTTAAAAAGTATTCTTTTTCTCTGCCAGCGATGACAGATTGGTGATAGACAGGCGACAGACATGGTAAGTAAATATTTGTAAAACCTAAAAATGTCATTAAAATATATGTCTGCACTTACATATTTGAAATTGTGTATCACACGGTTTCACTAGTTCTAAGACAAAAGCAAGAATAATTACTTAACAATGAAAACCCAGAATTTCTTAAACTAAACCCATGTGGGTTAAATTCCAGGATTTTGCCTAGTAGTGGTGACATCCTGTGGAAGTCACTTAACATCTCTCAATGCTTTAACTGAAGATTGACAAATAAGAACTCAAATAAAACTGCATATGAAAATATACATGATTTGAGAATTTAATAGAAGAAAGTTTGGCAACAGTAGTGCTCAGACACGATAGACTTAAAAATACATTTTTTTCTGTTGTTTGTACTGTGTACAACTTACATGTTTAGCATGGTGAGACACAATGTTATATGTTATTCAAAATAGCAGTAATAATAACAATAGTATAGCGGAAAAGCCGGCTCAGTGCCTTTTCTCAGTGGTAGAAAAGCAGGGATACACCCTCAGCATCCACATGGTAGCTTACAACCATCTACAAATCTAGTCCTGGGGTATACAATTCCCCCTCTGACCTCTGATGTATGAAGCACGCATGTGGCACACATGCATACATGCAGTCAAATTTAATTAAAAATTAAAAGAATCGATCTAACAAAAATTAAAAAATAGAAATAAAGTAGGAATGTAAAAAGAATCAATCTAATAAAAATTTAAAAATAAAGTAAGCATGCTGTTGAAAGTGATTATAAAATATTTCTCATCCTATACTTAAAGAATATGTATTAAACCTGATGTGGTGATGCACTCCTTTAATCCCATCACCTGGGAGGCAGAGGTAGGTGGATCTCTGTGAGTATGAGGCCAGCTTGGTCTACAAAGTAAGTCCAGGGCAGCCAAGGCTACACACATAAACCATGTCTTGAAAAATCAAATTGTGCAAATGTCTTTGTTGTGTCCTTGAGCCTCTTTTGGATATATGCCTAGGAGTGGTATAGCTGGATCTGGAGGAAGCACTATTCCTACTTGTCTGAGAAAGTGCCAGATTGATTTCCAGAGTGGTTGTACAAGTTTACATTCCAAACCATCAATGGATTGAGGGTTCCCCTTTCTCAACAACCTCTCCAGGATGTGTTGTCACTTGAGTTTTTGATCTTAGTCATCCTGATGGGTATGAGGTGAAATCTCAGGGCCTTTTTGATTTGCATCTCTCTGATGGATAAGGATGTTGAGAATTTCTTTAAGTGTTTCGCTGCCATTCTACATTCCTCTACAGAGAACTCTCTGTTTAGCTCTGTACCCCATTTTTTAAATTGGATTGCTCGATTTATTGCTTTTTAACTTCTTTAGTTCTTTATATATTCTGGATATCAGCCCTCTCACCATGTTTGTAGCAGCTTTGTAATAGCCAGAACCTGGAAACAACCCAGTTGTCCATCCACAGAGGAATGAATACAGAAATTGTGGTACTTTTACACAATGGAATACTACTCAGCAATTAAAAACAAGAAAATCATGAAATTTGCAGGCAAATGGTAGGATCTAAAAAAGATCATCCTGAGTGAGGTATCCCAGAAGCAGAAAGGCACACATGGTATATACTCACTTATAAGTGGGTACTAGACCTATAAGATAGGATAAACGTACTAAAATCTGTACACCTAAAGAAGATAAACAAGAAAGAGGACCCAGGGTAAGATGATAAATCCTCACTTACATTGGAAGTAGGAGAAAACAAGTAACAGGACAGGAGTCTACCACAGAGGGCCTCTGAAAGATTCTACCTCGCAGTGTATCAAAGCAGATGCTGAGACTCATAACGAAACCTTGGTCAGAGTGCAGGGAATCATATGAAAGAAGAGGGAGTTAGTACGACCTGGAGAGGACAAGAGGTCCATAAGGACCAAATATATCTGGGCACAGGGGTCTTTTCTGAGACTGATACTCCACCCAAGGACCGTGTATGGATATAACCTAGAACCCTTGCTCGGACGTAGCCCATGGTAGCTCAGTATCCAAGTGGGTACCTTAGTAAGGAGAACAGGGACTATTTCTGACATGAACTCAGTGCCTGGCTCTTTGACCTCCTCCCTGCTCCCGAGGGAGGAGCAGCCTTGCTAGGCCACAGAAGAGGACATTGCAGCCAGTCCTGTATACACCTGATAAACTAGGGTCAGATGGAAGTGGAGGAGGACTTCCCCATCAGTGGACTTGGAAAGGGACAGGGAGGAGATGAGGGAGGGAGGGTGGGATTTGGAATGAATGAGGGAAGGGGCTACTGCTGTGATACAAAGTAAATAACCTGTGATTAATATAAAAATAAAAATTATTAAAAAAAGAAAAGAAAAATCAAATTGTGGCCATTTAAATGTTAAGTATACAACATGGTAAGTATAAATGCATTTTTATTAAATATTAATGCTCAACACTCTGGACTGAGCACCCAGGGTCATCATAGTCTCTGACATGAACTCTCTTGCCTGCTTTTGGATCCCTTTACCCTAGATGGGCTGGCTTGTCTGCTCTCACTGGAAGAGGATAAGCTTGGTCCTGATGTGACTTTATGTGACTGGGCCAGTTGGTACTTGGAGGAATGTGGTCTCCCTTTTTCTGAGAAGAGGAGGGAGGATGGGGAAAGAGGATGGGAGGGTGGGACCAAGAGGTGAGGAGAGAGGGAGCTGCATTTAGGATGTAAAGTGAAAAAAAATAAAAACATAATTTTTTTACAAAAAGCATAATTAGGCTTTTTTCTTATATTCATCTTTGCTTTTTTTCTCAAAAGGGAATGAATATATTTCATTTATTTTTTAAATCATAATAAGTATATGTATCAAAACTATCTATTTTAATAATTTTCAAGCTAAATTCCAGTGTTATTGAGCATATTCATACCGCTCTTTAACTGTCATGGCTGTGTATTTATTTCCAAAGTTGTTTTTGTCTCAAGCAGAAATTATACACCCAGTAAGCACAACCCTCCAACTTCCTTCCTTTTCCTAATCCTTTGTAACTTTTATTTTACTTTCTGTCTAGCTCAATAAATTTATTCTACATATTTTATATAACTAAATTCATGTTATCTTAGTTCATTTAATGCACTGTTCATTTTATGTCACATAGTAATTCTTCACCTAAGCAGAACTATATTTCCATAGTGTACATGGAAATATTCTTAGAAAGATAAGAAATAAGATATTCTTATCTTCCAGTGTCTCCTCTTTATCTTATGTATTCTCTTTTTTTTTTTTTTTACTATTATAAAAACAATGCAACTTGGACTAATAGTGTAATACTCAGATTCTTTGATACTCAGAGGAAAGCCTTCGCTCAACTATTGGAATACCCTTGTTAAGACCAGACAAAGGGCAGTGTGAGCTAGTTACTCTTGTACTAGTGGAGTTTTATTCTAAGTAGGACACCATAATTTCAAATGGCACTTGGGTTCACATAGATCTGGTTTTATCCTGGCAACAATCCTACCATTTTTGGCTTTATTCTGAATACTCCATGAAAGGTCTGTAGGCTATTTCTTGCTTGTAAAAAGGGAGTTGAGTTGAATTGCTGTTTACACATTGTGTTCTCTAGGAAGCTGCCGTAGAGGTGAGAACTGAGTACATCACCAGGACTCAGAATTTGTTGCCCTTACCTCACACACAGCTCGTTTATTTCTGTGTGCCTCAAGTTTTGGGAACCTGCGAAATTTTTATTTGGAAGAGAAAGAAAATGTGTTATAGCAGAGGTTGTGGAAAGGAACCTCAAATATAGACTGCCAATAACAATAAATTCTTTAGCATTGCAACATTAATTTCACTTATTTCCTAGGGATGGGCCCAGAAAAATGACAGACAACATGTTAGCAGCTGAGGTGCTGGTAAGCAGGTGTATGTTTTACCCAATAGTGTTAAGTGTTGGTGAAGTTAGAGAAATCAATGTCTTCACAATGTACTGAAAGTACCAAAACCACATTGAGAAGTTTACAATGTGAAGTCAAGTCATCTCTTGTTCTTCAAGAAGTTATTTTGCTCCTCCTGCCTCTCTGTCTCCCTGTGTATGTGTTCCCTTTGTCTCTGCCTCACGTGCACTCTTTTTCCCTCTCTCTTCCTCTCCCTATCTCTCTGTCTCTGTCTCTGTTTTTCTCTCTCTCCCTCCCATTCCCTCTCCCCCACCCCCGTGTGTGTGTGTGTGTGTGTGTGTGTGTGTGTGTGTGTGTGTGTGTGTCTGATGCATACATTTTCCTTGGGTTATGTTGCTGACTACTCTCCTTGTTTCTAAGATGTTCGATGGTCGTCACGGCTCTCTGGTGTTTCCGCCCATTCCCTTCATACGCTTTTCGAAGTTGCTGTAAGCTGAAGTGGACTTTATTTTGCTGCTTAACAGCTACTTAGTAGTAAGCTGTTCCCTTGTCTATCAACATCATATATATGCTGTTAATATTTTAAAAATTCCATGTCTGTGATAACTCCTTCCAGAATCCCACTTAGTAAGAACGTTAAGAGCAAGTAGTTGACACCCACTGAGCATTCTTCCCAGTGCTAACAACATGCTTTGAGTGAGCAATCGAAACCAGCAAGCGTAAAAGCTGCTTGTGAGTAATCAACATTACACCAGAAAGCACTGAGAAACCTAGTGAGCTGGGTGAATTAATTCACAAAGATTATTCGAGATTGCTTTCTTTAGTAAAAACAACAACAACAAAAAAAACAGGAGGAGCCAAGAATGAAAACAGAAGCTTCCCCTACCACCCAAGGAAAACAGCAAAGACTGCTCGGAGAAAAGTTATATTGACATGTGGGCTCAGTATATAGAATGGCTGACTAGCAAGCAAGCAGCTCTGAGGTCGGCCCCAGCACTGCACAAACTAAGCTACACATCCTTATTCCTAGCGCTTGTGAGGTGCAGACAGGAAATTCAAAGTCAGAAATTCAAATAATTTCAGTGTCATCATCCTTAGCTAAATTTCTAGTTTGAGACCAGCCTGAGCTACATGGGACTGTCTCAAAAAAAAAATTAATAAAAGTTTCTAAAATAAGAAAAATAGTAAAGAAACTATACCAGTTTACCCACAGGAAAGGGAAGTAAAGATTCTGGTCCCCAGCATATATTCTATCAGTTGGATTCTCTTGCTCCAAGGAAGCACAACATTTCATCTGCACTTAAGCAGTTTGCTTCTACCAAGAGATGAATAATTGCATACTCAATTAAAGGTCCCCATGATCTATGTGAGAGCAAAGAACAGCAGATTTACTTTCTCTTGGCAATAGTAGTATTTTTTTTCCTTACTCAAGCATAATAAACAAGAAATAACAAAATGTCAAGAGACCACATCAAAATTAAAAATAAAAGACAATTGAAAAGTTCTTTTAATGAGTTGCTCAGAAATGAAATTGTTCTAAATGAAATACCAAAGTGCTTATTATCCAAGTGAGTCTCGATGTTCAGGTGTGTGTAAGATGATTAAACCTTCTTCAGTAAGATTTATAATGGTTTTGTTATTAACTTACAAAACAAGGAAATTACCACATTATCCAAAGATAGAATAATCAGTGATTATAATTGTTGAGCATAGAATATAACTACCACTATCTAATTTTGCTAATATCTTAATATAGTTATGCTTAGATCAGAAGGCATTGAGACATCTAACTAAATAGAAAAAAAGCTAGAGGAACAGTCAGAGGAAAACTGAAAGTATGTATAGCTCTACTCTCAAAGTTTTATAAAATACTGTGGATTTACATAGAAATGCAAGCAACTTTTCTAGCTGAAATTTAAGAAATGTTTCTAGAACTCAGTACGAATTTGATTCATACACCAGTGCTTTTGGAATGAGGTTAGTTTCTGGGTCATATTAAAATAGCTGGTACCAAGTTGAAATGTAATTAATTAAAAGGAGAAGGGAGGGAACGAACTCTCCATTCACTGATAGTAGTGGCTGTTTCATTGTAAAGATTCCTTACAGAGAACTGTTTCCATTGCTATTTAGACTAGACAAATTCTAGTATATTACCACAATGATCTAAATTACTCATATCTAGTCAATGACAAATTACTAATTCTATTTACTGAACATGTATGTGTCAGCTTCTTCATCCGACATCTTGTTTACCACCCCTATCTTCATGTAAGAGGAATTCCAAGAGAATTATGAAATAGTAAGCAGATTCTTTTGAGAATCTTGAAGTCACTGCTACCTACAGTTCATCTTCAGTTAGGATAGCCAGTAAGACTTAATAAAATTAGGATTGGGGTTAGATGGATCTCATTAAACTTTGATATGCAGATTCCTCATTCTTTTTTTAAATTATTATTTATTACCATTTATTCACTTTGTATCCTGGCTGCCTCCCTCTCTTTCTCCTCCCAGTCCCTCACTCACTCCCTTTTCTCCTCCTATGCCCCTTCCCTATTCCACTAATAGGGGAGGTCCTCTCCCCTTCTATATGACCCTATCCTATCAGGTCTCATCAGGACTGGCTGTATTGTTTTCCTCTGTGGCCTGGCAAGGCTGCACTGCCCCCCCGGGGGGGGGGAGGTGATCAAAGAGCCTGCCACTGAGTTTATGCCACAGACTAGCCCCTGCTCCACTTACTAGGGAATCCACTTGGAGACTGAGTTTATGGGCTACATCTGAGCAGGGTTTTTAGATCCTCTCCATGCATAGTCCTTGGTTGGGATATCAATCTCTGTCTACCACAGATGGCCTATAAAGACACTATAAAATATATATAAAATCAGAGCAGATTTTTCATTCTTTAACATACAATGATTGTACAGTATTAGAATTGTCTATAAAATTAAAGCCCAAATTATATTTGCAGGAATATTAAGCCCTTGCTTAAATAGCCAAGAAAGAAAAGTCTGCAGGATAGTAAAATGACCCTAAAATGAAATTTCATCATTAAAATGAAATTCTATCTAATGAGCTACATTGGGAATATTGCCTAAATAATGACCTCGTCATATTTTTTGTTGTTAAGAATTATGCCTTAAAGATGGAGCTGGTTTCCGCCTTCCACCTTCCCGATGGTGAGTGCTCTCTGTCAGGAACAATTCCACATTTGGCTAAGGCTGAGGATCTGGCTTGCTTCCATGTATGTGGACCTATCTGCATTGCCCACGTGGCACGCCTGGGTTGGCTACCCAGAGGCTATTTAAGCTGTGGGCTGGCTTTCCCCGGGGTCCAAGGATTGTTCAAGGTTCCTGAATAAACTGCATTGAAAAAAAAAAAAAACATGACAAAAAAAAAGAAATATATTCTCGTTACTACTTCTGGAGATAAGTGAATAATGTATTTATAAATATGACTTTAAAATAGTAAAAAAAAAAAAAGAATTACTTTTGAAAGTCAATGAAATCTCAGATGTTTATTACTTCAGCAATGAAAAAAGTTGAATAGATACAAGAATCATATGCTTAAATTTACTTTTGTTTAACTCTGCATATCATTGGAAGATACAAATACAAATACTCCTTCAGTCATCCTGAAGGGATTCAAAGAGTAGATAATTAATTCAAAACTATGTGCTTTGAATACAAATGACTGATAAAAGTAATATTCCTATCAAATGGTCCTGATAGTCTAAAGTGGTTTTAATGACTCTGATTTTTCAGAAGCCACAGTCATTACTATTTTAGAACTAAGTGAACAAGAGGGAGATACTGAGGATCTTTTTCTGTCATTTTTTTCTTCCCTTGATGTCATCATTTTCTCTATAGCTGTGATGAGCACTATGACCTAAAGCAACTTAGGGAGAAGGTTTATTTAACTTTACAGGATGCAGTCATTACCAGAGGAAGCCAAGGCAGTAAGTCAAGGTGGGAGATTAGAAGAACTTAAACAGAAAATGTGGAGAAATGCTGTTTAGTGGCTTCTTTACTCTAGATTTCTCAGTTACTTTTCTTCGACGGCTCATGGCCACTTGACCAGGGATGGAACCCATTTACAGTGATCTGGGCATTTTGAGCTTAACAGTGAACTTAGAAAATGCCTCATAGATGGGGTTACAAGCTAACATAATCAGCTTTTTCCCAACTTCCCAACTTCTCCACCTTTGAAAAGGTGACAGCTTAATCTAAGTATGACACTTGGTCTTAGACATAATTTTTATAACGTCTCTCATGACCCTCCACATTCATTTTGCAACTTATTCTTCTTTTCTCCATTAACAACATAATTTCTGACCTACCTATTCTATAATTCTCTCTTGGGAATAGAGACATAATAACCCCACAAGACAACACTATGCCTCCTCATAGAATCCCAGCTCAAATTTCAAGACACAAACAATAGTTAACACTCAACTGTGATGCATTACTTCTGTCTGAAAATTGACAGACAAAAAGCGAAAGAAAGAAAGAAGGAAAGAAAGAAAGAAAGAAAGAAAGAAAGAAAGAAAGAAAGAAAGAAAGAAAGAAAGAAAGAAGAAAAAAAACATCTGAGGAGTATTTTAAGGTGTGATCTCTTCTGCTGTCCCTGCCCACTTCCTCTTTGCTTCCTAACACATTTCTGTCTGCAGTTTGTTTACCCCTAGATTCAGGGGCCCAAGGCTATTAAAGAATGTGAACTCTGACTCTCTTCTAATAAACACAAATAAGCAACTGTCACATACACATCAGTGCGTTAGGCACTTTTGGCTCTTTTCCAGTTTAGCTCTTCTATAATATTAACACATATATTCTGTTTGGAATTTACTCTTAAAGATGGGTTCATGTGAAGCTTAATCACGAGAGAATGTATTTAAAACCAAATCCCTCTAATGTCAAAATCTGGGCTGGTTTCCAGGAATGTTATTTTAATATCAAATTTCAATGTAATCATAATCTTTCTTCCAGTTTTATCTGTGAAAAGTAGCACAGACTTCCATGTACAACACTAAATGATAAAATGTTATATTTTCTGGATGAAGTAAGGACTTATTAGTGTTTTAATGCAATAGTCATTGGTATCATTCAGGCATGATGATATTTATTGACAATGTTAACATCCTTAGAAGTAGACCCTTCCACTTTCTGTCTTTATCACTTAGCCCTTACTTTTCCATTCATTTATAATGTACTGTCATTTACAAAAATCTCTGTATCCAATCTGTACAACAGTTCCCTTCAAGTGGATCAAAAACCTTAATGTAAAGCCTTAAATTCTGAAGCTATTATCAGGGAAAACCCTTCATAACAGTATAAAGGCCAGCAGTTTTGTTTTTTAACTTTTTATTGATTCTTTGTGAAATTCCCATAATGCATTCCAATCTTACTCATCTCCTCATCCCTTCATATCCACCCTTTGCCTTTGCAACCTCCATTCCAAAGAAAACAAACAAATCATCAAAACTTAAAAATAGAATAATAAAAAAGCTCACTGTGAAAGCTGTGGTGTGTCAAGGTGCGTCACACAATTATACCCTTTTGCCCAAATAGCTTTACCTGGAAATGTTCATTGCAATGAGTCCTTGGTCTGGTTTAAGGCCTCCGCGTTCTGCTACACTATCAATACTGGATCTTCACCAGGACTCCTCTCAGATTTCCTGTTCTTCTGTGTCATGGAGATCATGCAGCTTTGGGTCTGCAGAACAGGCCCCTTAACACATTGCTCCAGCAGTTCATAGATGGGATTTATGTTAGAGTGGGCCAGCTTAGAGACCTAGATCTGGGCCTGGAACAAGGTCAGTTCTCCTCATTTCCCCAGGCAAAGGACAAGACCAACTTTCCTTCTCTCAAGATCTCAAGCCAGCTCACCAGTGTCTCTTCCACCAAGACCAGCTCTACTATGCTACCCACACAAGATGCTGGCCACTCTCCGGAGTGCTGTAGCCAGTGAGAGGCAAGGCCAGCTCTCAGGCCCTCTGGGCCAGCTCACCAGGCAGCTGCAGGTAGCGGGGGGGGGGGGGTGTTCTCCCATTCCCATGCCACCTCTCAGGAGATGAGAGATGGAGCAAGTTCTCCGATACTCTCCTGCCCAGCTCACCCAAGTTAGTAGTTTCCCATTGGACTGAAATTCAGGGGGAAAATGCCAACAATTGTCAAACAGGATCTCAAGTTACTTAAAAAAAAAATCTTGTATACATAAAGGAAATAAATAACCTAGAGACGAAATTACCAATATAGTGTGAGTACATCTTACAGATGATTAATACCTAAAGTATACAAGGAACTGGAGAACAAAACTAAACAAGGAATCAAACAACTCACTCAAAAAATGAGTTAATGAACTACACAGTTCTCAAAAGATGGATATCAAGTTTGTATCAAGCACATGAAAAATGTTCAGAAGAAGAAGAAAACAGGAAACAAGTTAGGAACCTGCCACAGAGGTCCTCTGAAAGGCTCTGACCTGCAGACTATCAAAGCAGATGCTAAGACTTACGGCCAACTGTTGGTCAGAGTGCAGGGAATCTTATGAAAGAAGTGGGAAACAGTAAGCTCTGGAGAGGACAGGAACTCCACAAGGAGAGCAACAGAACTAGAAAATTTGAACACAGGAGTCTTTCCAGAGACTTATACTCCAACCAAGCACCATGCATGGAAATAACCTAGAACCCCTGCACAGATGTAGCCCATGGCAGTTCAATGTCCAAGTGGCTTCCATAGTAATGGGAAGAGGGACTGTCTCTGACATGAACTGATTGGCCTGCTCTTTGATCACTTCCCCCTGAGGGGGAAGCAGCCTTACCAGGCCACAGAAGATGACAATGCAGTCACTCCTGATGAGAACTGATAGACTAAGATCAGAAGGAAGGAAAGGAGGACCTCCCCTATCAGTGGACTTGGGGAGGGGCATGTGTGAAGAAGGGGGAGGGAGGGTGGGATTGGGAGGGGAAGAGGGAGGGGTTTATGGGGGATACAAAATGAATAAAGTGTAATTAATAAAAGTTTTGAAAAAGTAATTAAAAAAAGAAAACTGTTCAATCTCACTGTGCGTCATAGAGATATAAGCTTAAGGCTGCATGTGGTTTCATCTTGGTGCTGTCACAATGGTTAACCGCAGCACAATACCTCCTGGTGACTACTTGGGGAAAGAGACAAGGAATGGGGGAAAGAGCAAACACACATGTGGCTGCGTACGTTTTCTCGCTGCATCTATGCTGCTAAGTCTGTCTTTATGTATATACGTTCATGCGCATACAGTGAAAAGAAATATCATTAATTGGGCAGAACAGTATCAGAGAAATTAAGGCAGTTTCAAAGTAAGTATCCCATATTTTCCCCTTATGTGTGGCTCTCAAGTTTTTCTATAGCTATGTATGTGTATGTATGTGTGTGAGAGAGAGATACTAAAGCCAGACTGTCTAAAGAAACAAAGAGGACTAACAGAAAGTGGAGAGGCGGGCCTAGAACACATGCAGCAAAATAGACTTGATGTACAACACATACTTTTATAAAGCTGTCTTTATGTTACACAATACTGTATAATACGAATATATTTAATGAAAAATTTTAAAACACTCGCGTCATTTTTACAACTCATTTTTTTTTGATTCGCAGGAGGTTTAATTTTTCAACTGTACCTTTACAAATCTCATCTTGATTTCCATTGTAAAATTGCCCTTTTAAAATTTATTTCACGTTTTAAAAGTATGAAGCTATTTTGCCCTCCTCTTTTATTGCCACTACCAGTTCTATCTGCTGAAAGATACCAATCTAAGATCTACCGCATACATTGTGCATGGTGACAAATTGTCTGGAATGGCTGTTTACATATGGTGGGTATTCAGGAAATATTTGTTCACTGTATCAAGATTTGAGCTTCTCTCTAAGTTGTAGTTATCTACAAAACATTTAGCAATTGTACTTCATTTAATTAAGATACAAGCTCAGACTATTTACATATCCCATTCATATGAAAGCGGTATGACTAATTACTTCAAAATTCCTCTTAGTCTTTCTTTGCACAGACTTTCTTCTCAGAAGGGTAAAACTTCACTGCACACAATACCTATTTACTGTTAACACTGTGGCATTTGAATAAGGTCCTCTTTGTCCAGAGGTGGTCTGGATGACGTTAGCTGACTACTTTGGGAAGAAAGGTATACTCTAAGAGAAAGAAGGCAATAGATTTCTTCAGAAGCTTTCTCCCTCTCTGGACATGTTCCCAGTTCTGTCTCTGGTATTTTTACACAGCCAAACACCCCAGGATGAAGATGAAAGCCCTCGGCATGTTAGGAGGAAAGAATATTTTCTATAAAGCCTTCTTGGATTGTCCTGTCAGGAAGAAGGTATCATTATTCAGAAATTACAATGTGAATGAGAGTTAGCAAGATGGAAAAAATCATCTTCATTTCAAAACTGCAAATATTTATCACCAAATTTGAAAACAAAACAGAGAGAGAAACTATATTTAAAGCTCCTAAGTGTTTTAAATAGACTATTCCCTACTACAAAGGGGGAGGGATTTTTTTTTTCCTGTAACATTGACACTTGTCAGATCACTGAACTTAATTTAAATGGGCTAAACTTTGTCTCTTGGCAACCGAAATCACAGGAATCGGCTCTACTCTCTCTAGAGGAAGAACGTGCTTTTCAATATTTATGAGCCTTATTATTAACTTTTGTCTTATTTCCCTCCAAAGGCTGGCTTTTCTATTGAAAATACAACAGATTTGATTTACTAATGTAAGCAGGAAGGAGTCTCACTCTTTATTTTTGGTTTCTTTGTGTGTGTGTTTGTGTATATGTGTGTGTTTCATTGAGATAGAAAAAAAAAAAACAAAAAACAAAACTCTTCCTGAAACTTATTTAAACTTGCCTAATGCAAATACACTGAAAATGGGGCCCTTAATAAATGCAAACTATGGCAATCAAATGTTCCCTATTAAACAGAGGAAGAGTTGACACTTTGACAATATGATGAAAAATTATGTTTCAATCACTGTATTTTAGAACTAGGTTCTGGAATCCCTCTTTGCCATGTCCACAATTCTCCGATCTCATTTTTAATATAAAAAGAAGTTAAGTGCTAGTTTCTGAGACTTGTTATGAAAGCACCTCGAAATATGAACATCTCCCATGCCTGAAAACAAAGAAAGCTGTTTGGGCTCACAATCCTTCAGGTTCTTAACTCAGCAACGAATATAGAGGAGAAATAGTATAAAAAAGTGGGTGCAATTTAAAAACTGAAAAATTGTTAGAAAATATAGATTTTTAGTTTAAGTTGGCTGCTCAGAAGTGGTGTAATTATTGATGGCTCATTTCCCCCATTCAGGACACATCTGAAATCCAGTCCATGTATAGAGAGTGACAACTTGACTCAGTGGTCCTACACTTAAGGGATACAATCAGTGGCAGCTCCAGAAACAAATTATCAGGTTTTGCATCTACAATTTGACAGTATTTCACACAAAAACACACAGACAAGTGCTGATAATTTATAAAGAATAAAAAATATGTTTAATAAAACAAAACAGAAATTGTTTGAAAGCATATTTGGATCGATTACAGTTTTCATATACTATGTATTTTCTCAATCGGTATTGATAGAATTAACGAGTGTGAGTTCTGTTGAAATGGGACAGCAAATCTAAGTAGCTTCTTACTTAAATACTTCAGATGCACAACTATGATTTTATTGTTTAGTATGAATTTTCATTGCAGTAAACTGTGGCATTCTTTTTTATATTTATTTTTATTTTTATATTAATTACAGTTTATTCATTTGTATTACAGCTGTAGCCCCTCTCTCATTCCCTCCCAATCCCAACCTCCTTCCCTCTTCTCCTCCCATGCTCCTACCCAAGTCCACTGATAGGGGAGGTCCTCCTCCCCTTCCATCTGGGGAAGTCTCTAACCTATCAAGTCTCATCAGGACTGGCTGCACTGTCTTTCTCTTTGGCCTGGTAAGGCTGCTCCCCCCTCAGGAGGAGGTGATCAAAGAGCCAGCCACTGAGTTCCTATTGAGACAGCCCCTGCTCCCCTCACTAGGGAACCCACTTCAATACTGAGCTGTCATGGGGTTACATCTTTGGAGGGTTTCCAGGTTATCTTCATGTATGGTCCTTGGTTGGAGTATCAGTCTCAGAAAAGACCCCTGGGCCCAGATTGATTGGTTCTGTTGCTCTTCTTGTGGAACTCCTATCCCTTCCAGGTCTTTCTGTCTTCCCCTTCTTTCATAAGATTCCCTGCACTCTGCCCAAAGTTTGGCTATGAGCCTCTGCATCTGCTTTGATACACTGCTGGGTAGAGGCTTTCAAAGGCCCTCTGTGGTAGGCTCCTGTCCTGTTTCCTGTTTTCTCCCTCTTCCAGTCAGTGTCCATCTTGTTTACCTGTCTGAATGAGGATTGATCATCTTACCCAGGATCTTCCTTCTTGCTTAGCTTTTTTAGGTATAAAGATTTTACTATGTTTATCCTATATTATATAATATCCACTTATAATTGAGTATTTACTGTGTGTACCTTTCTGCTTCTGGGATACCTCACTTAGGATGATCTTTTCTAGAACCCATCATTTCCCTGCAAATTTCATGATTTTGTTGTTTTTAATTTCTGAGTAGTTTCCATTGTGTAAATGTATCATAACTTCTGTATCCATTCCTCTGCTGAGGGACATCTGGGTTGTTTCCAGGTTCTGGCTATTATGAATAAAACTGCTACCAACATGGCTGAGCAAACTTCCTTGTTGTGTATTTGAGTATATTTTGGACATATGCCTAGGAGTGGTGTAGCTGGATCTTGAGGAAGCACTATTCATAATAGACTGAGAAAGCACTATATTGATTTCCAAAGTAGTTGCACAAGTTTACATTCCCACCAACAATGGAGGAGGGTTCCCCTTTCTCCACATCCTCTCCAGCATGTGTTGTCACTTGAGTTTTTTTGTTTTTGTTTTTGTTTTTTTATTTTATTTTATTTTTTATTATTTTTTATCAGTTACATTTTATTAACTCTGTATCCCAGCCTTGTCCCGATCCCTCATTCCCTCCCAGGCCCTCCCTCCCTCCCTCATCTCCACCGTGCCCCTTTCCAAGTCCACTGATAGGGGGGACCTCCTCCCCATTCATCTGATCCTGTTTTATCAGGTATCTTCAGGACTGGCTGAAAAGCCCTCCTCTGTGGCCTAACAGGACTGCTCCTCCCTTCGGGGGTGGGAAGACCAAAGAGCCAGTCATTGAGTTCCTGTTAGAAATAGTCCCTGTTCCCCTCACTTTGGGAAACCAATTGGTTACTGAGCTACCACAGGCTACATCTGAGTGGAGGTTCTAGGTTATATCCATACATGGTCCTTGGTTGAATGTCAGTCTCAGAAAAGACCCTGTGCCCAGATATATTTGGTCCTTGTGGAGCTCCTATCCTTTCCCCATCAGACTAACTCCCCTTCTTTCTTATGATTCCCTGTACTCTGCCAAAGCTTTGGTCATGAGTCTTTGCTTTGAAAACACTGCTAGTTAGAGTCTTTCAGATGTTAGCCATTCTGGTGGGTGTCAGATGAAATCCCAGGGTCGTTTTGATTTGCATCTCCCTGATGGCTAAGGATGAGCATTTCTTTAAGTGTTTATCTGTCATTCTATATTCCTCTACAGAGAATTCTCTGTTTAGCTCTGTACCCCATTTTTTAATTGGATTACTTGATTTGTTGCATTTTGACATCTTGAGTTCTTTCTATATTCTGGATATTACCCTCTGTGAGATATAAGGTTCGTGAAGATCCTTTCCCAGTCTGTAGGCTGTTGTTTTGTTCTGATGACAGTGTCCTTTGTTTTACAGAAGCTTTTCAGTTTCATGAGGTCCCATTTATTGATTGTTGATCTTAGAGCATGTGCCGTTGGTGTTTTGTTCAGGAAGTTGCCTCCTGTGCCAGTGAGTTCTAGACTCTTCCCAAACTATGTCATTCTTATCGACAGATATTTGGTGAGCTGTTAGCCTACATTATTATTATTATTATTGAAAGCACAAAATTTCTTTCTTTTAAAAACAGATTATACATTTAAACATTTTTTAACATACTTGTTTTCTAAGCTTTGTAAATTTCTGTTGTTACATATAATTTTGTTAAGAACAATGAAAAAAATGAGAGTGATTTTCCTGGTTTATCTGAACTCAATCACTGTCATATAAGTGGAATGCTCAGTTTATGCTCATTTACCATTGAGCATTGTCTGTAAATATACCAGTCGACTTGGCTTTTTTTTTTAATTAAATTTACTGAAACAAGACAAAGTCCACAGAGATAATTGAAATTTTCAATCGTAGAAAGAAATTGCCATTTCTCCAGATGTTTTTTTGTTGTCTGTGTATCTCAGATCCAAAAAAAAAACAAAAAACAAAAAACAAAACAAAACAAAAAAAATTTACTGTGACAATGGCCACTCTCAGCCCATCGTTGATGCCCCAGGTCCCGCCTCTGAGAAAAAGGTATCAGACGGGTCTGATGCTCTTTGGGTGGATGACACCTAAATGAACATCGGTACAAAGTCCCAATTTATTTCTAATATCAGAGATCAGACCTCTACTCTTGCCTGATGCGTCTAAAACAAAAAGGGGGAACTATAGAGAGCTGCGGAATGCTATGCCTTAAAGATGGAGCTGGTTTCCGCCTTCCACCTTCCTGATGGTGAGTGCTCTCTGTCACGAACAATTCCACATTTGGCTAAGGCTGAGGATCTGGCTTGCTTCCATGTATGTGGACCTATCTGCATTGCCCCTGTGGCATGCCTGGGTTGGCTACCCAGAGGCTATTTAAGCTGTGGTCTGGCTTTCCCCAGGGTCCGAGGATTGTTCAAGGTTCCTGAATAAACTGCATTGAAAAAAAAAAAAGAAAGAAAAAGGAACGACAGCACAGCAAAGAAAAACTGTTCCTGTTAATTCAGGCAAAGAGAAATAATAGCTCTAATGATAATGGTAATGTTTTCATATATATAATATACACTTATATACACACACACACATATATATATAACATTTAATTATGGCTGGGTTACAGTTCAGCCTAGTCCATTATCATCATAGTGGGAAGTAAGGTAAAATGCAGGCAGACATGATGCTAGTGAGGTGCCTGAGAGTTCTACGTTTTGATCCACAGGAAGAAGAAGTGAATGCCACACTAAGCCTAGCTTGAGCATATGAGACCTCAGAGTCCACCCCACAGTGACATGCTTCCTCCAACAAGGCCACACCTATTCCAATAAGGCCACACCTCCCACTGTCTATTGGCCAAGCATTCACACACATAAGTCTATGAGCGACATTCTTATTCAAATGACTACACATGGCACACTGGGATCAGGCTGTAAAGTGAGAAAGAAGAAAGGAAGAAGAAGGAAAGAAAGAAAGAAAGAAAGAAAGAAAGAAGGGAGGGAGGGAGGGAGGGAGGGAGGGAGGGAGGGAGGGAGGGAGGGAGGGAGGGAGGGAAGAGAACAAAAGAGAAAGAAAGCACATGTCAGCAGATCTGTGATCTAGGATATTCAAGGTAAACTCTCCTCAGACAATGCAAATTTTTTCAAACGTAAGAAAAGATAACATTTCTAACATACAATCCTTTAATATGACTTCACTGATATTCCTAATCACAAAAAGTAGAGAAAAATAAAAGGAGTAGAATAAGAATTTTAGAATAGTTGAAAAATAAGGAAAAATGATAGTGTTTTCTATTTGTTTAATATTACTTTTTGTGCTATGTATATGTGTATGTTTGTATGTGTATGGTAGGTGTGTGTGTGTGTGTGTGTGTGTGTGTGTGTGTTTGTGTGTGTGGAAGAATGTACATGCATCTGAAAGCCCGATGTTGAAGTCACAAGTCTTCCTCATTCACTTTACATCTTAGTTTTTGAGACAGAGTTCCTAAGTTGAACCCTGAGCTCACCATCTTGGGTACTCTCACACCTACCTAGCTCCAAGGAATCTCCTCTCAATCTGTCTACTGAAATTTCACACTGGCAGCCGTGCCAGCATTTACATGCATTTTGTATGTATGTCCCCAGGATTGCCCGCAAAGTAATTTACTCTCAGAGCCATCTCCATATTCCAGGCTTTTTTTTTTCTCCTTAAATAAAAGTGTAAACTGTGTTTTCTTATTTCATTTTCTTCTAGACATGGAAATTTAGATCATATATATGAAAAAACATCTAAAGCACAGAATGGTGTAATGCTTTTCTCTGTCGACAGGGAGATAAATAATTACAGTCACAAAAAAAAAAATTCAAATTGAAATAAAATACAAAACAATTCTTGTGAAAGATATTCACTGTAAAAATTCAGTGCTAATTTTAATGACGCCAAAGGCTTCACAATATACAAAATCACACATATAAGCCTTGTAACTAAAACAATAAATAATTTAACAGGTAGTTTAAACACTCACTCTACTAACTATATTAATTATAGGTTCTGATTTTCCTGACAACGTTATATAAAGCTAGATACGATACATGTATATATATGCCTATAAATTCAATTTATACAAGATTAAATTATAATAGAGTACATTATACAAACAAGAAAGAAGATAAATTTCTATTACATGTCCATCAAATGTTTTTTTTTTGTATTGGCATAAGGAATACAGAATAATTTAACTTATTAAAAACATGTGTGCAAATTTTAAGGAAAAACACAAATAGAGGAAAATTATAAGTAGCAAAATTAAAAAATATAAGGTTTAATTAAAAAACTCAAGGAAGCTTCAAAACAAATAGCAGCATTTGATCAGAGTCCATATGATAAAGAGGAAAAGGAATCTAGAGAGGTTAGAAACCCATCTGAAGAAACAGACACATGCATATTGCAGACGCAATAGTTCCCATGAATTGACTCTATTAATCTGAGAATTTTACTCTATTAATCTCCTATTTCACTTGGAGATTAAACGCTCTTAATATTGATTTATATTCTGTATTATTTTATATATGTTTTATAAGCACACACCTACATACATATGTATATATGGAAAGTAGAAAAAAATGTTTTCAGTTTAGGAGTATTTTGTGGCTCACATTTGCAATAACATGATAATGCAGATAATGTCTACATTCAGATATTTAATTAATTATGCATTCCAACAGAACACACCGTATGTCTTCTTACTGAGATACCTTGACATTTAAACCAATCTCTCAGGAGAAATTGTCTCAGTAGATGGCAAATCACCTTGCTTCAAGGCCGAGCAACTTTCTTAAAGGGTGAAATATATAATACCAATGCCTGCAATGCTGTGAAGAAAAACGTTTTGTGCAGAGATAAAATATATATAAGCTGACTTCAATAGACTGGGCAATAATTCATTAATTTTCTCTAATTGATCCCCATCTATTTTCATTTATTTTTGGTGCATCATTGCATGTGTCTATGTGAATACAGGCACACACACCAGGATACATTTGTAGTGGTCAGAGGGTATCTCACTGGAGGTGATTTTTCTTTTTCTTTTTTTCTTTTCTTTTTTTTTTTTTTTTTTTTTTTTTTTTTTTTTTGGTTGTTGTTTTGTTTTCTTGCTTCTTTTTGAAATCCGGAAAGCAATGTCAGCTAGTGAGGCCTACACATATCTCATCTACCTGCTTAGCTATCTGGGTGACTCAAATATTTCCATGTCTTTATACCTTTTGAGCCCAACAGAAACAAACATGTCTTATTGTGTGTGAAAGAGTTAATAAAAAAGAAAAGAAACATTTTTTTTTTCAAGCCAAGTGTGGTAGTGGTGTGTACCTATAATTCCAACACTTGAGTGACACAGGCAGTAGACCATGAGTTTAAGGCTAGCCTCAACTAAGTAACAAATTACAGGTCACTTTCTGCTACATGTATCATGTCTCACCTTATGTATGTATAATATGTAACTAGTATGTAACTTTTGAAAATAATATAACATGTCTAACAGTAAGAGGTTTCCCAAGAAAGTTATGATAATTAAAATGAAAATTAATTAAAATGGAAACACCATTCAGGTATTAAAGTTTAGAATGGATTTACAATTATTTATTTAGTGACATAGAAAGATTCATTCTATAGGTAGTAGTTAGCATAGTCATTTGACTTAGTAAATATTCAATTCAGCTTAGTCTTATTATATTCATAATTTCTTATGCATTAGTGTTAAGACAATGAAGAAACTTTGTATCTGTATACATTGATTTTTGGCAGATGTACAAGTGATGACAGATTGAGACTCATTTTGAACATGCTATTTTAATATTTTAAACATGTTTTGTTTTATAAATGAGACCTCTAGAAAGGTTTTGAAATTATTGGTGTCTTAAAAAGCAAGATTCACTTGAAATAAAAATCTATTACAGGTAATCAGTCTTATGTGGACACTTCAGTGATCTAATGCACTAGATAAAGCATATTGGAGTACTGGTGTTGCCAAATGCCTAATATGTATTCGTTAAAGACTTTCTAAACTGCAGTCATTCAATTTGCAAATATTTATCTACTTGTCCTAACTCACATGTCTCTGAATTATGTATATGACTTTTTAACAAATCAATTTTATTTGGAAAAATACACTAACTGAGAACTTTTACAACAGCTCAGAGACAAGGCTTCCAACCAAGCAATTTAGAAAGGTCACTTAGAAGCAACTAAAATTTAAACTTTACTTTCTTACTTTTCCTCCCCCCAAAATTGAGAGGATTTTAGAAACTCCTTAGCTCTAGACTCACTCACTTGCTTGATTTGTCAGGACAAATAGAAAGTGCCACCTTTCCTTTGACCAGGATCTACTAAATGCAGCGCTCAGGGATAAAAGTAACAGTGGTAGAGGTCTAAGTGGAAGCACACGGCTGACATTCTCCTTTCTTTGAAATGTCTTGTATGTTAGGCATGCTCTTCCTGTCTTGAACATTACTAAAATTCAAATCGATGAATTGTGTCAAACTTTTAAGTTAATAGCCTATTCAACAATTCATGTTTTCTTGCTCATTTTTCAAAATTCATGAGCAAACTCTCTTGTTTTGTCACTTTTCAAAATCTGAATTAATATCCTTAGTCTTCATTTTATGTAACAGTTGTAAGATCTATATAGTGAGAGAGTTTAGCATCTACCTTTACTGGCCTCATCCAATTCTTACCATTAGTTACTACATTAAATTTAAAGCACAGACGTGGGAATCTTATATGCTAGGCTATATTATTTAATTTATCCATTTGCTTCTGTATAAGTTGCCTAAAAGAGCTCCAAGGAGTTAAGAAGCTTTCTTTGAATAGACTTCATATATTACAATTATTGCTTCCTTAATTAAACAGTTTAGCTTATCTGTTACAATTGCTACATATTGAAGGGGATATAAACTTGTTAAGAATTGTACCTATTAAAATAAAAATCCATTCAGAGAAACAACTAAAAAACTTTTAAAATGAAGGAGTCTTGTAGAACCTGGATAAGATTTTCCTTATTTAAGCTGGTACAAGGAGTTACAACTTGTGTGTGCCTTAATATAACAAAAAGTTATTGCGCTATAAGCTGTACTTTAGTGCTTGCCTAATTTTTCTGTATTAATACTGTTAATATTAACTACAATCGTCAAAGCAGAGGTGAAAGGTTTTGTATCAATTCTTACACTGGTCTTCAGATGAAGAATAATAATCAAGGTGTTATCTCTATTCTCTAATAACATAATGTACTTTAGCAACTTATCAAATTGTGAATTAGTTTTAATGATGACTCTACAAAATTAAACCGTTGTGTCTACTGTACAATGATCTAAGAATCAAGGACTACAGATATTTCAGTTCACACAGCCACACCAGCTCTGTTCTGCCACGTGCTTTTCAAGGAAAGAAAGCTATGCATGTAATCTGTAGATGATGTATTGCATAAAGTGAAGGCTAAGTCATACTATGTACAAATAATGATTTTGAGTAATTAAGATAGTCAATAAGTAAGGTAATAATAATAATACATTAAAGTTAGTGGATAGCCAAGCCTTTACTCAACATAGCAGACTCAAGCTGAGTGAGGAAGTGGATGCACTGCTGCATTCACAGCATCCATGGTGATTTCATTTATATACTTATTAACAGTGTTGTGATGGTGGATCCTCATGTATTGATTTAGGACCACCTAGGAGACACATTTCTGAGATGTATGGGAGGAATTCCAGAAAGTTTTAACTGAGGCCAAAGGACCCATCTTGAATGTTGGTGACATCGTCCTTGAACTGGAGTTCTGGGGTGACTCAAAAGCGACAAAGAAAAAAACATGTAGCAGCATTATCTCTTATCTTCATGTCAGGGAACACAGTGGGACCACTAGCTTCATGAACCATCTAACTCAGTTGCAGCCTTTCTTGACACCATGCTTTCCCCACTGTGATGAATATGTCCTCAAACTGTGAGACAATAAACCCTTATCTTCTTGCATTTCTTCATATACAGCATTTTGTAAAAATAATAAGTATCTCATACAAGCATTATCAATTACATTAAATTAGTAACTATCTGCAGTTTATTGAACTTTAATTTAAACTTCACTTAGAACTTAAGATTTAATCTTTTAATTGACTAAGCATTAATAAGCATTCATGCATAAATCATGAATGTTCTTATATTTTAATTTTATTTTGAAATGTGTCAGCCATAACAGTGCAGGTAAATTTTTTGCCTTTAAAATGAGTTGAATTTAAGACTGAAAAACATTGTGCTACAATACCTCATATTAATTAATTTTTAAGATTAATATTATTAAAATATTAACACCACCCAAAACATTTTACAGCCTTAGGACAATATGGTGTTTTTTTGCAGAAAAAAGAAAAAAACAGTTATTAAAGCTATACGGAACAACAGAAGACACAAAATAGTTGAAGTTACTCTGGAACGAATTACAACAGTGAAGATATCACACATCTTGACTTTGAAATGTAGTACAAAGGTATGGAATCCAAAACAGCATGGCTCTAGTTTAAAAAGACATGCAGTGGCCAGCCAATAATTGGTTTAGCTTGAGGCCCACTCCACAAAGGGAAGCTTATGCCCTACACTGCCTTGGTGGCCAGGAACCAGAGACTGGATAGCCCAGAGACGTAAGGTAGAACCGAACACTGCAGGCAACAAGTAAATAAAAAATAAAATATTTATTGATGATATTCTGCTATACTCATAGATAGATCAGTGCCTTTTCCAGCCTTCATCAGAGAAGCTTCCTCTGGCAGCCAAGAGGAACAGGTATAGAGAATCATAGCTAGACATTATGCAGAGTCCAAATTGGTGGTCTCCATCAGGTCTCTCCTCTAAGAGATCAGGGAAACCCCATGGGAGAGGGGGAGAAAAGACTGTAGGAGTTAGAGGGGATGGAGAACATGGCCCACTGAATCAACTAAGCAGGACTCATTTGGACTCACAGAGACTGAAATGGCAAGCACAAAGCTTCAATGCCTCTGTACCAGGACCTCCGTGTTTATGTTGTGGCCGTTAGGTTGGTGTTCTTATGAGACTTCTAACAGTGGGAGTGGGTATATCTCTGACTCTTTTGCCTGCTTTTGAGGCTCTTGTCCTATTGGGTTGTCTTTTCTAGCCTCCATAGGTGGGCCTTCACCTTCCTCTACTGTATCTTGTTTTATCCTCTCTGGTTGTAATCTCTTGGAGATCTGCTCTTATTTTACATTTTAATGGAAGGTAGAGATGAAGGGTTCTCGGCGAAGTAAAAGAAAGAGAAATTGTGGTTGAGATGTATTGTATGAGAAAAGATTTTATTTTCAATTCCAAGAAAAAGGGAAATGGCATTGTCATATACAAAAAGGAAAGAAAGACAGTATAAATAAGCCATCAATAGTCAAGGCAGTTCACCAAATTCCATGATTAAAAACTCTGGTAAATGACCAAAAGGGTCACGTTACCATTTGGCTTTTGAACGTGCTACATGCACAATACAGCACTGTTGGGCACTGCTATCTGTATGTGGTAACGTCACTCAATTCACACATCAGCAGTGATTTGTAAGTAACTATCAATCAACCCATTTAAAGTTGGGTGACTTCAGAGAAGTCTCACACAGGACAGAGGCAGGGTTTCCAGCCTTGGATTTGTTTTTTTTTTGTTTTTTTTTTTAATTTTTTTCTTCACAATTTATTCATTATACATCCTGATTGAAGCCCTGTCCATCAACTCCCCCAGTCTCACCCTCCTTTCTTGCCCTCATCCCCTTCCCCTAGTCCACTGAAAGGAGGAGTTCTCCACTATTGCCATCTGCCCATAGCTTGTTAAGTCTCATCAGGATGGCTTGGATCCTCTTCCTCCATGGCCTGGCAAGGCTGCATCATCAGGGGTGAGTGATCAGAAAGCAATCAGCTGAGTTAATGATAGAGGCAGTCCCTGCTCCCCTCACTCAAAGATCCACATGGAGACTGAGTTGCCAACAGGCCACATCTGAGCAGGGGCTCTAGGTCCTCTCCATGCATGGTCCTGTGTTGGTGCATCAGTCTCTGCAGGACCCTCTGGACTCAGATCCTTTAGCTTTGTTTTTCTCCTTGTGGGGCTACTGTCTCCTCCTTGTCTCTCTATCTCCACCCCTTTCTTCCTCCCTAAGACTCCCAGGTCTCTGCCTAAAGTTTGACCCTGAGTCTTAGCATCTGCTTCGATCCCCTGTTGAGTGAATTCTTTCAGAAGACCCTCTATAGTAGACTCCTATCCTGTTTCCCCTCTTCCACCACTCTGGTTTCTATCCCGTTTGCCATTCTGAATGATATTTAAGCATCCTCCTTAGGGTCTTGGATTTGTTTTTAACAAATTGTTTCTAACAATCTCATATTGTCATTCAAAGCAACTGTGTTAAGTATCATGTTGTGGATCTGTATACCCTAAAGCAATATAAGGAACATGATAAGTTTTCCCACTACTCAGAGGAAGGTTCCTCACTGAGAGCAAATGGCAGCTTGGCAGCAAAAGAAACTCTTGTTCCAGCCTCACGTTTTCACTGGGCCCAGAGAAAAGAATGTGCTCTGACCAAAAACACTGAGAATCCAATTCTTAAAATAATTTCTTTTATTTTTGAGATCATCATATAATCACATAATTTTTAAAATTTTCCTTTTCTCCCTCCAAACCCTCTGATATAAGCCTTTCTCTCTCTCTTTCAAATTCATGATATCTCTTTTCATTGTGAAAAACACAGGCAAAGGCATACATGCACATGTGCCTGCACACGTGTGCGCGCGCGCACACACACACACACACACACACACATGCATTCACATACCACAGACATATATACATATATATTCATAAATACAAACTTCTGTCTTTATATGTATGTATGTGTGTGTATGTATGGATGTATATATCTACATATTTGTATGTATGCTTTTAGGGCTGACCATTTGGTAATGGGTAGTCAATTTGTGTGTTTTTCCCTGAATAAGACTATTTCTCCCTCTCTCAGCATTTCTTAGTGCCATTAATGTTGAAGATTTTCCCCCACCTATTTTAGAGTGTCTGTTGTCCTTGTTCACCTCATGTTTAGATGCTCATGTTGATGAGACTTTACAGATGTAGCTTCTGATATTACTAGGAGACACAGTCTCATATCAAACTTCCTGATCCTCTGACACTTACAATCTTATCCAATTTTGTTTCAAAATATTGCCTGAGCCTTAGCTGTGGGAGTACAAATAAAATTTTACAGAAGGAAGACCTTTCTTTATATACTGTCACAGCTTGCCTTTTTGAACTTCACACAAATAAAAGACACTTCAAGAAGAGGAAACCTATCTCAGCTGAAGAATTTCTTCATCAGACTTGCCTTTGAGTATATCTGTGGGGTATTTTCTGATTGCTTATTGAACTTGGAGAATCAGGCACTATCCTTAGAGAGGTGAGCATCCTTATTCTGGCTGGTTTTGTTGGTCAACTTGACACAAATTAGTGATAACAGGGAAAAGTGCCTCAGTTGAGAAAAGGCCTTTATGTGATCCAGCTGTAGGGCATTTTCTCAATTAGTGATCAATAGGGGAGGGCCCAGATCATTGTGGTTGGTTCCATCCCTGGGCTAGTGGTCCTGGGTTCTATAAGAAAGCAGGATAAGCAAGCCAGGGAAGCAAACCAACAGCAACCCTCAATGGCCTCTGAGTCAGCTCCTGCCTCCAGGTTGCAGACTTGCTTGAGTTCCTGTCCTGATGAACAGTAATGTAGAAGTCTAAGCCAAATAAGCCTTTTCCTCCCCCGCTTACTTTTTAGGCATGGTGTTTCGTGATAGCAATAGAAATCCTAAGACAAGCCTCTTCCACCATGTGGGTCTCAGAAATAGAACTCAGGTCCTCAGGCTTGGCACCAAGTACCTTTACCCACTGAACCACCGCACTGGGTAAGAGGTAAAGTTTTGAACAAAAGTTATAAATTCTTATTTTCAGCCATTGAGGTATAAAAGTTATAGCTAACTATTCTAGGTTGTAGTATTTCTAACATGCTAAATTTAAAACACCCATTATCACTGTTTTAGATATATTATCAAGCCATTAATTCAAAACCAATTACCAAAATATAACGCAACCCCACTTTATTCTATCAATTGCTACTGTTTTCACCAAATGGATTACAAAACTAAAACAATACATGAGCTTCAGAGTAGATCATACATTACTTTTGTCAATAATCATTCTTTGTACAGGTTATACAGATGTTCTAGGTTTGGAAGGGATAAAATAGAAAAAAATAAGACTAGAAGTTAGATGATTAGTAAAGTTTATGAGATAATCTATAATTCATTCTAAAACAAAATAAATAAAAAATAACATTGGAAGAATGGAGTTAAAAAAAACAAACAACAATTACATACAGAATGGAATAATACCCGAAGTTCCTATGGATTTGGATTCTATAAGAATGAGCTTAATTTGAGCATGGACAGAGAACAATTTATTTCTTCACAGTGGGAAGAGTGCATGTTTTCCTTTATCTAATAAGATGTCATACATTCTCACTTTCATGGTATTTAGAAAATCAAACTGTTAATGACACAATTAGTAACTAGAGAACAGAAAATATGAAAGCAATTGGGGAACTTGATCAAATGATATTCTTTTTTCTTTTTAATTAATTATTTTTATTGTTATATGTGTTTATAGTGTTTGAATGTTTGTTTGTTACCTGTGTGTGGTCACATAAGCCAGAGTGTCCTTTGGGAAGTCAGAGGAAAGGTTTGTGAACTCAGTTCTCTCTGTCCAAATTTACATGAGTTCTAGGATCAGAGTCAGCTTGTCGGCCTGAGCAGCAAGCACCTTTACTCATAAAGACATCTTACCAGCCTATTACTTTTCCTAATAATTCTCCTCTTTCATCATTTAATACTATGAAGCCTTAAAGATTTTTTATTTTGAAGATAATGGCAATATAGGCTTTTATCCTGGTAAGAATTCATACTAATGATATATCAGTAGAAGAAGGATTGATGAATCAAAAGTCTGCCATCACAACAATATTTCCACTGTTCAGCTTTACATGTCTGGTAGCTTATATGAAATGCAACCTCAAGAACTAGAAAGAAAAAATATATTTCTGATTAAAATTTTTGTCACAATATCCTAGAATAATGCATGCTTTTCTCAAAGGATCACTAAGCCATTCACGGTTTATTGCTTTTATTTTAAAACATGTTCAGTCATACTATTTTCAAGCTTACTGGAGGAAAAAAAAGGCATGAAATAAAAGAAAATGTAAGACTACACAGTTATGTTTATGACCAAAGACAGAGAATAGTATATAGACAAAAAGGAAAGTAGCAAATGCTACAGCACACCATGCATTTGGGTGTGATTTACTAAGTAGACAAATTTATAGATCTGGTATCTTCAAAAACCATGGATTATACAAAGAAAAATTCAAGTATTTATGATGCTCATGAGTAGTAATATTGAAAATCTCAGAGATTCTTGAAATGAATTGGTCAATATGCAATGTAATAGACATGCTAATTAATTTAGCATAATTTTACAATGTATATAGAAAATATAAAGATATTATACATTACATTGTATATGATAATCATACAAAGCTTTTCTTTTTGAAATAAATCTTTATATTTTATATTAATTACAGTTTATTCACTTTTTATTCCAGCTGTAGGCACCTCCCTCATTCCCTCCCAATCCCAACCTCCCTCCCTTAAGTCCTCCCAAGCCCCTCGCTAAGTCCAATGAGAGGGTAAATCCTTCTCCCCTTCCATCTGACCCTAGCTTCTCAGGTCTCATCAGGATTGGCTGCATTGTCCTTCTCTGTGGCCTGGCAAGGCTGTTCCCCCCTCAGGGGGAGGTAGTCAAAGAGCCAGCCACTGAGTTCATGTCAGAGACAGTCTCTGTTCCCTTTACTAGAGAACCCTCTTGGATACTGAGTTGCCATGGGCTACATCTGAGCAGGGGTTCTAGGTTATATCCATGAATAGTCCTTAATTGGGGTATCAGTCTCAGAAAAGACCCCTGGGCCCAGATGTTTGGTTTCTGTTGCTCTCCTTACGGATCTCCTGGTCTTACTATCTCCCCCTTCTTTCATAAGATTCCCTGCATTCTGCCCAAATTCTGTTTATGATTCTAAGCATCTGCTTTGATATACTGCTGGGGAGAGTCTTTCAGAGGCCCTCTGTGGTAGGCTCCTTTCCTGTTTCCTCTTTCTTCCAATGTCCATCCTATTTGTCCTTCTGAGTGAGGATTGATCATCTTACCCAGGGTCCTCCTTCTTGCTTAGCTTCTTTAGGTGTACAGATTTTTATAGATTTATCCTATATTATATGTCTAATATCCACTTATAAGTGAGTATATACCATATGTGTCTTTCTGCTTCTGAATACCTCACTCAAGATGACCTTTTCTAGATCCCACCATTTGCCCGCAAATTTTATGATTTCCTTCTTTTTAATTTCTGACTAGTATTCCATTGTGCAAATCACAATTTCTGTATCCATTCCTCAGTTGAGAGACATCTGGGTTGTTTCCAGGTTCTGACTATTACAAATAAAGCTGCTACGAACATGGTTGAACAAATGTCCTTGTTGGGTACTTGAGCATCTTTTGGACATATGCCTGGGGTGGTATAGCTGGATCTTAAGGAAGCACTATTCCTAATTGTCTGAGAAAGCACCAGATTGATTTCCAAAGTGGTTGTACAAGTTTACATTCCCACCAGCAGTGGAAGAGGATTCCCCTTTCTCCACATCTTTTCCAGCATGTATTGTCACTTGAATTTTTGACCTTACATTCTGATGGCTGTAAGGTGAAATTTCAGGGTCATTTTGGTTTGCATCTCCCTGATGACAAAGGACATTGAGCATTTCTTTTGTCTTTTTTTTTTTTTTTTCCAGAGCTGAGGACCAAACCCAGAACCTTGTGCTTGCTAGGCAAGCGCTCTACCACTGAGCTAAATCCCCAACCCCGAGCATTTCTGTAAGTGTTTCTCTGCATTCTATATTCCTCTACAGAGAATTCTCTGTTTTGCTCTGTACCCCATTTTTTAATCAGATTGCTTGATTTGTTGCTTTTTAACTTCTTGAGTTCTTTCTATATTCTGGATGCTAGCCCTCTGTCACACATATGGTTGGTGAAGATCCCTTCCCAGTCCATAGGCTGTCATTTTGTTCTGATAACAGTGTCCTTTGCTTTACAGACCCTTTTCAGTTTCATGAGGTCTCATTTATTGATTGTTGCTCTTACAGCCTGTGCTGTTGGTATTCTATTCAGGAAGTTGTCTCCTGTGCCAATGAGTTCTAGGCTCTTCCCCACTTTTTCTTCTAACAGATTTAGTGTGTCTGGTTTTATGTTGAGGTCTTTGATCCACTTGGACTTTAGTTTTGTGCAGGGTGATGAATATGGATCTATTTGCATTTTTCTACATGTAGACATAGTGTTAGACCAGCACCATTTGTTGAAGATACTTTATTTTTTCCATTGTATGATTGTGGCTTCTTTGTCAAAAACCAAGTATCCGTAGATGTGTGGGCTTATTTCTGGGTCTTCTGTTCTATTCTATTGATTCACCATTTTGTTTTTATGCCAGTGCCATCCAGTTTTTATTACTATTGCTCTGTATTACAGCATGACACCAGGGATGGAGATACCTCCAGATGATCTGCTGAAAATCTGAAATTTTCAGGCAAGTCTGTTTTTTTTTTTGTTTGTTTGTTTGTTTGTTTGTTTGTTTTTCCACATGAAGTTGAGAATTGTTCTTTCAAGTTCTGTAAGGAATTATGTTGGTATTTTGATGGAAATTGCATTGAATCTGTAGATTGCTTTTGGCAGAATGGCCATTTTTTACTATGTTAATCCTACTGATCCATGAGTACAGGAGATCTTTCCATCTTCTGATATCTTCTTCAATTTCTTTCTTCAGAGACTTGATTTTTTTTTTCAAAGGGGTCTTTCTCTTGCTTGGTTAGAGTCGCCCCAAGGTACTTTATGTTATTGGTGGCTATTGTGAAGAGTGTTGTTTCCTTGATTTCTTTCTCGGCCCTTTTGTCTTGGGTATACAGGAGGGCTTCTGATTTATTTTGAGTTGATTTTGTATCCTGCCACTTTGTTGAAGGTGTTTATCAACTGCAGGAGTTCTCTGGTTGAATTTTTGGGGTCGCTCATGTATACTGTCATATCATCTACATATAGTGATACTTTGACTTCTCCCTTTCTGATTTGTATCCCTTTGATCTCTTTTACTTGTCTTATTGCTCTTGCTAGGACTTCAAGTACTATGTTGAAGAGGTATGGAGAGAGTGGGCAGCCTTGCTTTGTCCCTGATTTCAGTGGGATTGATTTAAGTTTCTCTCTGTTTAGTTTGATG
The DNA here is from genome assembly GCF_030254825.1 of Meriones unguiculatus. NCBI lineage: Eukaryota > Metazoa > Chordata > Mammalia > Rodentia > Muridae > Meriones > Meriones unguiculatus. The sequence continues at coordinate 73,650,251 of NC_083361.1, read as the reverse complement.
TTGGCTAGAGGCTTGCTGTATATATTGCCTTTACTATGTTCAGGTATGTGCCTTGTATCCCTGATCTCTCCAAGACTTTAAACATGAATGGGTGTTGGATTTTGTCCAATGTTTTTCGGGTTCTAAGGAGATGATCGTGTGGCTTTTCTCCTTTAGTTAAAGTTTTTCTTAATAAACCCGAGGCTTCACATGTTTCCAGGGAGAAGCTTCTGGCAAGCTGTTTGCCATTGTATATCATCTCATCTTTCTGTGTAAGCGTGTGCGTGTGCACTTGTTAGTGGACACATTTGTGTGCACTATGTGCTGTATGCATATGCCCGTGTGTAATTCAGACACTGAGATTAGCTATCTTCCATGATCACTCTTCAGTTTATATATTGAGATAGGATCTGTCACTGAACAGTATGGTTTTGTCGTTAATCGCTATTTTAAATAAAGATATAGTTTTCTAAGATTTTGTTTTAAGCAGCTGAACATCGATTACTTAGAAATCTTATATAGGGAAAAAAGCTTCATTATAAATGAAGACTGATTAAAAAATATTAGCAACTATTATGGTCAAATATTGTAACACTCTTCCACACACATTTGGGTGTATAGTCATGTATATAGGTGAATATTTGTGCATGTGCATGTGTGTATGCTTGTGTGTGAAAGACAGAAGTCAACTTTTCTTGTATTTAAGAGGTAAAAATGCAAATCAAAATGACTCTGAGATTTTATCTTACACCTTTCAGATTGGCTAAGGTCAAAAACTCAAGTGACTGCACATGTTGGCAAGGATGTGGAGAAACAGGAATACTCCTCCATTGCTGATGGGAGTGCAAACTTGTACAATCACTTTGGAAATCAATCTGGTGCTTTCTCAGAACTGGGAAGATTCATACCCCTTGGCCCAGCTATACCACTCCTGAACATCCACCTAAAAAATGCTTCACTGTACAAGGACATTTGCTGCACCATGTTCATAGCAGCTTTATTTGTAATAGCCAGAATCTGGAAACAAACTAAATGACCCTCAACCAAAAGCAAACAAACAAAAACTGTGGTACATTTACACAATGGACTAATTAAAAAAATCTCACCAATTAAAAACAAGGAAATCATGAAATTTGCAGGAAAATGGATGGAACCAGAAAAGATCATCCTGAGTGAGGTATCCCAGAAGCAGAAAGACACACATGGTATATGCTCACTTATAAGTGGATTTTGGTCATATACTGCAAGATAGACATACTACAATACATAGACCCCAAGAAGATAATCCTATGGACATCTTAGGCTTTATGCCAGTCCCCTAGTTAAGGGGGTTGGGTACATCTCTGATATAGACTGTGTTGACTTCTTTTGGATCACTTCTGTACAAAGCCACAGGGAAGGAAAATGAATTCAGTCATGATGTGCATAGATGAGCTGGGTGTCTGGGTAGGGGGGCTCCCCTGTTCTGAAGAATAGGGGAGAGGGGATGTGGGATGGTGGGACTGGGAGAAGAGGGTGGGGAGCTATGGGCAAGATGTAAATGAATTAATTAAAAAAATCACATAATTGTGTCTTGTTTTTTGAGATTGGTTTCTTATTGTCTTGAATTTTGCTAAGTAGTTTATGCCAGCTGGGAAGCCTTGGGGATTCTCCTACCTCTCCCTCCTCAGTACTGGGATTATAAATGTTTATCATCAAGCTTGTAATCTCAAATGACTTTTGGGATTTGAACTCAGAACCTTAAGCTTGAAAGGCAAATAATTTATCTCCTAAGCCTTTTTCTCAGACTCTCATAAAATTTTTAAACTCAATGCATACAAGTGTCTCATAAAGTAATTAGTATTCTTTTATTTTTAAAGGAAAAAAAAAAAAACTATGCCCCAGAAGTCAAATGACTTTTCTAAGTTGTCAGAAAGAATCAGAATTCTGTCCAAAATTTTATTCCCTAGATTCATGTGCTAAATTCTCTGTACTGTTTTGTTGTTGTCATTATTTTGTTTTTTTCTTATTCCAGCAGTATCAATAAAGCATTTAGTGAAGTCAGGACAATCACTTGAAACAACTTTATTAATCAATATTAAATTTCAGTTATATTTTTAAAGTGTTGACATCAATAAGAAAATCTATTTTATTACTTATGTTATATTATTATAGTATTACATAGTGTAGTATTCTAAAGACCAACCACTTAAATTACTATGTTCAGGATGGATCCCATTCCACACTGTTTCATCCTTAACAACTGAATTTATACTGTATTTGCTGGCCTACTGATATTTGACTTTAAAGTCCTTGATTCTGTATGTTTAAATTCACAATTGCTCCATTTTTCATGTGCTACAATAATTTCCATTTATCATCTTCTGCAGTGATTTCCTTCTTTCTTTTCATAATTCTGTATTTTTAGTTTATGACTAATTCATCTCTGGATGACTCAAAATTTCCTCTCTGTGCTGGCAAATCTGAAATAATTTCTCTCCTCTTGAGATCACTAGTCTCTATTCAAATCTCATTTTCCAAATGCCACTTCTGAAAGCCTGAAATATTTTATTAAATTTTCTTTTACTTTTACCCATAATAATTTTGGTTCCAGGCATACTTACCTGAAAGTAGTACTTCAATGATGTTAAAATTTTAAATAAAATAGCCAAGTGTATCTACACTAGATAAGTCAATGAAAAATAGAAATATCAATATAAGCTTATTGTGATTCAGTGGGATAGATCTACAGAAAAAGAGAGCAAATGGAAAAAGAACAATTGAAGGTATGCATTTTTAAAAGCAGCAACTTGTTAAGTGCATTTTGTTTCTTCACAGAAGCAAGAAAAGGAGAAACAACATCCATTGTCTATAATAGTTCCATGATGCTGAGTTAGCAGATACTTATTGGATATCTAATGTATTACAGGTTAAGGAAAGTCCTGTGCTTACTCATACATTGTTCACAGCTACATGTAACCGCAAAACTATGTTAGAATAATTGTGTGTGCATGTTTATTGACATTATATTAGAACATATCACATTTAGCAAGTAATGGGTAAGCACCCTTTAAGGAAAAAAATATAGAAAATAATTAATGCAAATAGCTAAACAGGTAGTTTCATTTAAAAGTAGCAAATCTTAAATACTAGATGCTGGATGAATTCTCTACTGTCTCTGACAGTTCTCCTAGGCTCCTGTCCCAGAACACTCCGTTAGCAGGACAGACTCTAGGACACTCCTGCACTGCTAGTAGTGCAGACCTGTACAGCCGCTTTGTAAGTCAATGTGGCAGTTTCTCAGAAAGTTAGAAACTGATCTACCCTAAGACCCAGCCATACCACTCTGGAGCATATACCCAAGACGCTCAACCATACCACAAGAAAAACCGACTGTCTTCAGCTAAATGTCCCTCAACCAAAGGAAGGATAAACCAAATGTTGCACATTTATTATACAAAGGTGTATTGCTCTCAGCGGTTAATAGCCATGGCACCATAACATCTGCAGGCAAATGGATAAAACTAGAAAAAAAAATCCTGAGTGAGGAAACCAAGACCTAAAAATATATAATCTATATGCTATGTACTCACTTATACAGTAATATTAGCTGTAAATCCACAGACCCAGAGAGGCTACGCTATGAGGAGGGCTTCAGTTGGGTGAATGTACAAGGATTTCCTGGGAAGGAGAAATAGAATAGATTTTGTAGGTGGCCTGGCGGTGGGTACAGGAGGGATCAGGTGGAGCAGGAGAGAGAAAATGCTTGGAGAAATGACAGAAATTGGGGGATTTTTCATGGGTTAAATGGAAACTTAGTACAATGGGGAGATCTACAATAGTAACTCTAGCAAACAGTCCTAGTAATGGAGGACATGGAGCCTGAACTGGCCATCTTCCATTACTTGACTTTTTAAAGTCACTTTGCAAGGCAATTCTTCAAACATTTTGTGGATCTGTGATACGGTAGATAAAAGAGTAAACATGGATAGTCAGGAGAATAAGAATACATGTTCACAACAGGAGAAGCACAAGCAAAGTAGGATATGAATAAAAATAGCCCTTCAGTTTGAAGTTATCCGCATGCATATTCACTTATGGGCATCCACGTGGACCCTTGAGTGGGCACACATGAGGGTGTGCGTCCACACAAGCATACACGTGCACACACCTATACTTAATTTTCCTGTTCTACTTTCCCACATATCTCTTCATTATATTATATTTCTCTTTCATTGTAAAGGGTCCTCTGTGGACCCTTATTATCTATCTAACTTCTATGGTTATTCTAATTAAAATTAAAATATACTCATTTAAAGCTTAAAAGCTAACATATATATGTTATATAATATATAAATATATACAAATATATAAATACAAATATTGCATATTCTTATATTTATATATAACATATATATCACATATATATAAATATAAGAATATACAATATTTGTATTTTAGGTCCTGGATTGTCTCACTCAGAATGATGGTTTCTACCTCTATCAACCTTACTAGCAAATTTTATCTTTACAACTGAATGCTACGGCAGGGACAGTAGGGGCCTCAATATTCCTAGGTCTTGGTCTCAAAGGAAATCAACTGAACTCATGACTATTTCTTTGACCAACTAAGCTCAGCTTTGTTTCTCCTTTCTACAGAGGATATGACAAACCTTACTTCAATGCAATGCAAATAATAAATAAATATCAACAAACAATTTTAAACGTTAGTGCTTTGTTTGTGTGGCCTAAAACAAGATGAATTTTTGTTTCTATGTTTTAAATAACAGATTTCATCTGTTAACTTATGCAGTGGGTTTCCCAGTTCTTACAGGTTGGCCTTGAAATGGTGACTGGAAAGTTTATATTAATAGAATCAAAAGACGAAGGCAAAACTTGAAGCTGGAGAGGAAGGAAAAGGATGAATCATTAAAGCTCACCCTTAATAAACTAAGGTATCCTGAGCCGGTTTATTAGTAGGAAAATCCTACAGTTGAGTGAGTTCTGCATGCATATGTATATGCTGGGTCAAAGCAGAAGGAAACCAACCCTCTACTTATTTATTTCAATATCGATTCAAAAGGTTAACAGAATCACATTTATGTCTATTGATGTGCATATATGTATAAGTGATTATTATAGTCAAGAAAATCAACATAACTCCATCTCAGATGATGTGTGAATGTGGGAGAGGTATTTAAAAATCTTACACTCTTGGCAACCTTCTAGTGTACGCTGTACCATTTATAGTCAACAAGATGTACATTAGATCTCTAGATCATTACTAATTTTAAGGAAGATAATTATATGTGAAATTTAGCTAAATTTCCTCTTTGACATTCACTACTGATCATTGTGGCTAAAATTCTGCATAAAAAACCATATTACACATTTCTCAAACTGCTCTGAATATGTCAATTATGACATAATCCAATGTAAAGAACACATTTATGCATGGCGGTTTGTTTTCAACATCATCTGCTCTGGGTCAGTCCGTAAAGACAGTGTTATCAATAAGTTTCCTTTAATTTCAGGGTGGATGCTGTTATTGTAAAATGTGGTACTTGGATATTTTTTTTTTATAACAGTGCCTATTCCTGTAATCTAATTTTCATTTTTAATACTATTACTTTTTATATGAATACATTTATAATCTGTCTCTATTCTTTCTCCTTCCTTCCTTCCTTCCTTCCTTCCTTCCAGTCTTTCTTTTCTTTCTTTCTTTCTTTCTTTCTTTCTTTCTTTCTTTCTTTCTTTCTTTCTTTTTCTTTCTTTCTTCCTTCCTTCCTTTCTTTCTTTTTCTTCTTTCCTTTCTTTCTTTCTTTTCATTATTTTGACATGTTCTCACTAGGTTGCTCAGGCTGGCCATGAACTTTCAAATGTGGATCTTTCTTTCTTTCTTTCTTTCTTTCTTTCTTTCTTTCTTTCTTTCTTTCTTTCTTTTCCATCCCGGCTAGTTTCCCTCCCTCTTCTCCTTCCACTCCCTTGCCCCTACCTCCCCACTGGCCTCACACCATAAGAACACACACTTACTTCTGCCTTGGTCACAAGTTCTTTTCTCCTTCTGGGTAGTTGTTTTCCTGGCCTCACTATGCTGTTCTGGCAGAAAATGAGCACCAGGTGGGTTTCTTATCTCTGAAGAGCTGCTCATCAGTGCAGTACTACCCCATGGAGCTCTCAATGAAGCGGCTTTGTTGCATGTTGAGCTTTACTATGAACTGGGATGTTTGCAATCGGGAAAGTCTTTGCAAAGGCACTCACAGAAAAACCTAACCACTGCTGGAATATGAAGGCCAACCCTTTCAGGCTTTAGTAATCAGTTGATTATATTGAAGAATTTAAATAAAAAGGAGAAACTAAGATTCAGCAAACTTTACATAGGAATGACCAAGTGTGTGCTTTGATTTTTTCAGAAGATAATTTCTTTTTATTTACTGTCTCACCAAGGAACCCTCACATTTTACTTTTTTCTTCATTTTATTCTTTAACTTATATGGATATTTGTTGTTATTGCACACTACTCTATATAGATAAAAACTGAGCCAACTTTGGTGACTTTAACTAACTTTTTCAAAAGGCTTTATCTGCATACAATGTGTTCTATTTCCTTGTGTGTCCCTGCAACTATCATAATTTCCATATGCTTGCTACCTGGAGAGTCATCAAGCACCCCCTCTGACTTTGAGTATTTGATAACAGCCACTCAATTGTTGTTATATCTCGGGTGTTTAATAAATTGGGGCCATTCATCTCTCTTTGTCTCTCTCCTTCCATCTTTTCTCATCTGTGTTATAAATAAGTGACCAGAAAGTCATATCTATTTTCTTTCGTCCTGTAAGGAAAAGCATGTTGAACCCAAACAAGAAAGAGTACGTGAGAAACATTCATTCAGCAATTTATTCATCGCACAGAAGCATCGGCTTTCACAAGAATTTATTGATGAACGACGGGGAGCTAGAATATAGTTTTAAAGTGAACTTTAAACCCCTGAGAATGTTGAGAAGTGAGCTTTTGTGACTCATGAAAAATGATGCGGAAAAGAATTCTCCTTCTTGTGAAACACCAGACCTTCCTACATGTGAAGGTACTAGCCAGCCTGTCTCTAGCATTTAGTCGGCTGGTACTTCTCCCTCCTCCTTAGGCTGTAAGGTAAGATCTGACTCACATTGCAGATACTTCTATAATCTTCCATGTATCAACAGTCATTCATGTTATATGTCTAGGGAAATGGCTAACTAAAGAAGGCATAAAGTCTATAATTTTTTAGCTTAACTTTTTTAATTTTTATATTAATTACAGTTTATTCACTTTGTATCCCAGCTGTAGCTCCTTCCCTCATTCCCTCCCAATCCCAGCCTCCTTCCCTCATCTCCTCCCATGGCCCCTCTCCAGGACCACTGACTTTGGAAATCAATGTGGCGCATTCTCAGACAATTAGGAATAGCGCTTCCTCAAGATCCAGCTATGAGAAGAAGAAAACAGGAAACAACCTAGGAACCTATCACAGAGGGCCTCTGAAAGCCTCTGCTCTGCAGACTATCAAAGCAGATGCTGAGCCTGATGGCCAACTGTCGGGCAGAGTGAATGGAATTTTATGTAAGAAGTGGGAAATAGCAAGAGCTGGAGAGGACAGGAACTCCACAAGGAGAGCAACAGAACAAGAAAATTTGAACACAGGGAATTTCCCAGAGACTCATACTCCAACCAAGGACTATTCATGGAAATAACCTAGAACCCCTGCACAGATGTAGCCCATGGCAGTTCAGTGTCCAAGTGGGTTACATAGTAATGGGAAGAAGGACTGCCTCTGACACAATCTGATTGGCCTGCTCTTTGATCACCTCCCCCTGAGGGGGGAGCAGCCTTAACAGGCCACAGAAGAAGACAATGCAGCCATTCCTGATGTGATCTGATAGACTAAGATCAGAAGGAAGGAGAGGAGGACCTCCCCTATAAGTGGACTTGGCTTGGGGAGGAGCATGCATGCAGAAAGGGGAGGAAGGATGGGATCGGGAGGGGAGAAGGGAGGGGCTTATGGGGGGATATAAAATGAATAAAGTGTAATTAATAAAAAAAAAGATCCAGCTATGCCACTCCTAGACATATATCCAAAATATGCTCAAATACACAACAAGGACATTTGCCCAACCATGTTTGTAGCAGCTTTATTCTTAATACTAAGAACCTGGAAACAACCAAGATGCCCCTCAACTGAGGAATGGATACAGAAATTGTGGTACATTTAGACAATGGAATACTACTCAGGAATTAAAAACATGAAAGTCTCTACGTTTAATAAAAAGAGTTTTTTATAGTTTAAAAGAGATTCCAGCAACTTCATTCTCTCTAAGCTACCATTTTCTCCTTGGGAAATTACAAACTTTCTGAAAAGAAAATCCATTTCATAAGATGCTGTGAAGTGAAAGATTTTTATAGACAATTTTTGGCTCATATTAAGTCCCTAATAAATGCCATTATAAATACTGAGTATTCATTCATGCTCTATATCTGTGTGTGCATGTGTATGTATATAGGGGTTTGTTTATTCAATTTTGTGATTTTGTTGTTTTAAAATGGATTTCACTATATTGCACAGGCTGGTTTTAGCCTGGTGACCTCCATCAATATTTGCCTCAGCCTCCCAAGAAGCAGCAACCATGGTAATGTGTCCTCATGCCGCTTATTCTGGTTAACCTGAGGATGGAATTCAATGACTACCACTCTAGGACTATCTCTTTTAAGCAAGCTAAAAGCAGCCTTATTTCTCTTTCAGTGTTTTTGCCTGTGACTACTCCATGTTGGCTCTGCCCACCATGGCCTTCTAAATCATGTCATTTTGGGAATTCCTTTGGATGACTCTTTAACAAAGTTGTACAGGTTGCATTGTAAAGTATTTGGATTACGAGTTTGCCAACTTTTCAAGTTTTCTCTCCCAGCAAAACTATTCCAGTCCTCACCAAACAAACATATATACGCCATATACAACACACACATACACACGCACACACACACACACATTAAATACAGATGCTCTTTGCTTTATTTTTTATTTTATTTTATTTTTTAGTGAATTGGCTCTGACTACTTGGTGAGATAACAGTAATAGTCCCCCTGAAAATATCCTATATATCTTTAGGTTTCCTCATTCAACTTGTTCTGATTTCCCTGATATTATCAGGGTATGTAGGTCCCTGACTTCCTAGTGCCACCCGGAGACCAATTTCACTGGATTGTTATTACCCTTCCATTTTTTTTCCTTAGGTACCATCTTGGGAACATCTTAAAAGCAGTGGCTTCTCCCTTGCTCACTATGGATGCTGGTGAATGGTGTAACAGATGAGATCTGAAACGCACTCAGTGAATATTGGCCGGATGGCCAAGCAAATAAATTAATATTCTAATGTTAAGAACACATTCAAAATGTGTGGTAAATTTTCTAGCAATTGCTTATCAGTCAATGTTTTCCTCTTATTGCTCAAGAAGCTGGAAAGACAACACAGGAGGAAGGAAATGTTTGGTCTTCGGTAGTTCTAACGTATAGGCCATAGAAGCTCAGACAATACCAAAATTTTTACTTACCTGCCAACTTAAGGGTATATTTGAAGTCAGGAAATGAAAATCCATTTGAAAGCACTTATAAATCATAGTAAGTTATCTTCAGTGTTTGGCAATCATCTCTATTTCTTATGGGATGTGAAATGAAGCAACAAATATCTATTTACATCTTTCATATCTATAGCTTTCATTTCCAAAATACCTTCTAACATCAATACAAACAAAATCAAAATGTAAAAAGTAACTACATTTCTGTGTGAATAAAATGGAAAAATTCTCATTGAGCTTTCCAAACTTTTGGTTATATTAATTCATCTTTTCAGTAACAGACAAAGGAATAGAGAAAAAAAAAGAATCAGCTATTTGAATAGGTTTCACTAATCCTCCTGCTGATGTAACAAAACAGAATTCCTGGTTGTTATTGATAAAATACATTCCTGCACACTGTAATATGTATTGTTTGGAAGACTGCCAGGCTTCCTGTTTACAGAATGAGGTCTATAAGGAAGAGGGAAAAATCATGACAAAAACATCAGCATTCTATTCTTTTAAATGAGAATATGCCCAATGCTAAACACCCATACACACACTCACATATGAAGGAATCTCTATCATTATATCAGAGGCTTGTAGAATAGAACCAGGCAGAGACTAGGTTTGCTAGATGAGATCCTGAAACAAGTAATGTGCTTCTTTAAATTTAAATCTCGCTGTTTTTTGTTTGTTTGTTTGTTTTTGTTTTTTGTTTTGTTTTGTTTTGTTTTTTCACTTTGTTTAGTCAGCCACTTCCTTTAAAGAAAGATCAGGTCATGAACTCGATTGCCTGCTCTTTGATCACTTGCCCCTGACAATGCAGCCTTGCCAGGCCAAAGAGGAAGAGGATCCAGGCAGTCCTGATGAGAATTGATAAGCTATGGGCAGATAGTAGGGGAGGAGAATACCCCTTTCAATGGACTAGGGGAAGGGGATAAGGGGAAAGAGGAAGGGAAAGCAGGTGAGACTGAAGTAGTTGTAGTTGAGGGACGGGGCCTCAATAATGAATAAATTGTAATAATAATAAATAATAATAAAATTTTCAAAAGGATAAGGTTTGCTAAACAGACGCTTTATTGACACAAGGATGGCCCTTCATATTACATATCCTATCTCTTACAATCAATCTTATGAATCCTAATCCTTTTTGTTTTCTCTGTGCCTATCAAGGTGAAGCTGAAGTAACCTGGACATTATCTGTCCACTCTCTTTCTCTCTCTCCGTCCCTCCATCCCCCTCTCCTCTCCCTCTGTTCCCTTCTTTTGTCTCTCTGTCTCTCTCTCTCACACACACACATAACATACACACCCTGTTGAATTTCTCTTGCTCTTGTTATGTAATTGGGATTAATACTGACCACTTGAGATTGCATGGCCTGACAGGGGCCTCATTCCAGTAGAAAACTGACAATCATGACACTCAGAAACCATCGATTGCCTCTGCTTCATCAAGGGGTGGAGGCTTGTGAAATTTCCCAGTCTACATCCACATACCAACTAGAGTATTCACCAGTCCACTTTGTTTTGTTTTGTTTTTTGATCTCGCCCTGTATCTAGAGCTCAGGAACTCGCCAATTCTATTTGGCCAGTGAGCAAAGGGAATTCTGCTGCCTCCTCCTCTCCAGCACTAACGCATAGAGGCACATGGGCTCAGGTCCTCTCTCTTGCACAGCAAGCAGTATTGTGCCTGAGCATCTCTCTAGTTCCTGTCTTGTGAACTTTTTATAATCAGTTACATAAAACATCTCCAGAAACTCAAAGCTCTTTTCAGGTATTCTTAATATTACTCAAAAGTAAAAATAGGAAAGATCCAAAATGACTGTGCTGAGAGGATGCTGTGTCCAATGAGCAGGACAGTGACTGCACAGCAACCAACAGACCAAACTCTGGGCCCTAAAACACCAGCAGTTGTGTTTCCCAAATGAGAAGAAACCTCACAGTTGTGGGAAGCAATCAGGTCCATTCTTAGGTCACCCAGCTAAACCCTGGAAAAACTCCTGGTTCCCCGGCAGGCACTGGGTCACCAGCCCAGAGCACACACGAGTGCTCTGATCACCATCCCAGATTGAACTGTGGGCCTCAAAACCCAGACACTGGGTTTTCAGGTCAAGCGCATACCCCATGGTAAAGGAAGTAATCAGACTGACCTCAGGTCCCCAGACAATCCCTTAAAAAATGTCCCTGGCTCTGGCAGGAGTGCAGCCATCAGCCAAGAGAAGTGCCTATGTGCCTCACTTTCCCAGACAGAACTGTGGGTCCCAAAGCACCAGAGACTGGGTTTCCATGTTGAGAGGAAACTCCACGGTGAAAGAAACATAAGGTCCGAACTCCAGTCACCTAGCTGACTCCTCCCACTCTTCCCACAAAAAAAAGTTTTTGGGAAAAGTTTCAGGGTTCCTGCAGGCACCCACTCACCAGCATGGAAGCCACTCACCTACGCCTGTCTGATGTACTCACCATCCAAGACTGAACTGTGGACCCCAAAACAACCAGGGAAACATCAGGTCTGACCTCAGGACACCCAACTAATCCCCAGAAACGTCCCTGGGATCTTGCAGGCTCCTGGCTCTAGCCCTCCTTTCTGCACACATGAGTGCTGCGCTCACCTGCCAATGATTTACTGGGCCACAGAGCTCCAACCTCTTACCTACAGAAGCCTGGGATCCACGTGATTAGGCCCCAGGCACTTCTCCAAGGAACAACCTGTCTCCCTAGCTAAACTGACCAACCGCAGGGTTCTCTGGTTCTTCAAGAGGGCTGTGTGCAGCAAACACAGTGTAAGAGCAGCAGCAGCAGCTCACTAAATTTAGAGCAAGAAATCCAGTGGCAGGAGAGCTGTCCCCACGAATTCTCCTGGTGAGAGGAGACCCCCCTGACTACCAACAACCACTATTACCACAAAGGTCCATAAACCTGAGGTGAACTCTGGCAATTCCTGAGAAGCACCAGATATTCAGTGACCATACCCAAAAAGCTAAGGAGGCCTCCTTCAGGAACAACCATCTTCTTGCCAAGGGGATTCTCCCCAACCCAGTATTCCAGCAGGCAACAGAAACTAACAACCAACATCTGAGGCAGCTAGATGAGTAGGGGCCAGCATAAAAGCACAACCAACAAAAGCCAAAGCAATATGGAATCTCTGAAATCCAGTTATCAAGGGGCAAGCAGCCCTGGATACTCTACCATAAGTGAAATTCAAGAAGATGATTTTTATGTCTATGCTTATGAAGATGTTAATGGAGGAAACAAATAAAGTGCTTAAAGAAATAGAGCAATATAAAGTCAAAGAGATTGTGGCCATACAGAAAGAAATACAGGAAGATAAAGTCAAATAGATGCAGCCAAAAAGTTTGTGGCCTTCAGATAGGAAATAATTAAATCACTGAAATAAAAAAAAATAAACAGAGAAACAAACAAGGGAAGGAATTGAAGGAAAAGCAGTAAAATACAGACATACAGGTGAAGGAAATCAACAAAACAGTTCAAGATCTTAAGACAGAATTGGAAAAATTAAATAAAATACAAATAGAGGATAACATGCAGAGGAAGAACATAGGGAAGAAAAAAATAACTACAGAGGTAAGCATAACCAACAGACTGCAAGAGATGGAAGAAAGAATTTCAGGTGTGGAAGATATAATGGAAAAAAACAATGTATCCATCAAAGAAAATGTTAAATCTAAAAAATTTCTAACAAAAACCATCAAATAAATCTAAGACAACATGAAAAAACAAAACCTAAGAATGATAGGAATAGAGGAAAAAGAAGATTCCCATCCCCAAGGCATAGAATATATTTTCAACAAAATCATAGAAGAAAATTTCTTCAATTTAAAGGAGAGGCCTATAAGCATATAAGAGACCTACAGAACACCTAATAAATTAGAACAGAAAAGAAAATCCTCCTGCCACATAATAATCAAAACAATAAGTATACAGAACAAAAACAAAAATACTAAAAGCTGCAAGAGAAAAAGGCCAAGTAACATAATGGAAAACCCATCAGAATCACAACTGGCTTCTCAACAGAGACTGTGAAAAACAGAAGTGCCTGGATGGATATCATGCAGACCCTAAGAGAACACAGATGTCAGCCCAGGCTATTATACCTAAGCATCATAGATGGAGAAAACGACATATTCAATGAAAAAACCAAATTTGAACAATATCTACCCACAGATCCAGCCATACAGAAGATACTAGAAGGAAAAATACAACCCAAGAAAGCTATATTCAGGAAAATACAGGAAATAAATAGCCTCACTACAGCAAAACTAAAAGTAGCCAAACACAGAAACACACCACAACAATCAACATCAAAATCGAAGGATCTAACAGTCTCTGGTCATTAATCTCTCTCAACATCAATGGACTCAACTCTCCAATAAAAAGACACAGAATAAAAGAATGGATACATAAACAAGACCCAACCATTTGTTGCATACAAGAAACACACCTAAGTCACAAAGATAGACATTACCTGAGGGTAAAGAGCTAGAAGACGGTTTTCCAAGCAAGTGGACCCAAGAAGCAAGTGGGAATAGCCATTCTAATATCTAATAAAATAGACTTTCAACAAAATTTATCAAAAGAGATGGGGAAGTTCATTTCATACTATCAAAGAAAATTCCACAAAGAAGACAGCACAATTCTGAACACCTAGGCCCCAAATAAAGGGTGCCCACATTTGTAAAAGAAACATTAATAAAATTAAACCACACATAGATCCCCACACATTAATAGTGGGAGATTTCAACACCCTACTCTCAACAAAGGACAGGTCAACAAAACAGAACTTAAACAAAACAAAACAAACAAACAAACAAAAAACAGAATAATGACTCTAAACAGAGGTCACGAATCAAATGAACCTAACAGACATCTACAGAAACTTTTACCCAAACACAAAAGAATGTATCTTTCTTCCTAGCACCTCATGGAATCTTCTCCAAAATAGACCGTATAATCAGGCACAAAGAAAGTCTCAACGTATATATAAAAAAAAAAAATTTGAAATAATCCCTTGTAACCTATCAGACCACTATGGACTAAAGCAGGACCTCAACAATGAAAAAAAGCAAAAAGCCTACAAACATATGGAAACTGAACAACTCGCCACTCAATGACAGCTGGGTCAAAGAAAAAAAAAATAAAGAAATGAAAGGAGTCCTTGAATTCAATGAAAATAAAGGCACAATATACTTAAACTTATGATACACAATGAAAGTAGTGCTAAGAGGAAAGTTAATAGTGATAAGTGCCTTCAAGAAGAAATTTGAAACATCTCATACAAGCAACTTAATGGCTCACCTGAAAGCCCTAGAAAAAAGAAGCAGACACACCCAAGAGGAGTAGATGGCTGGAAATAATCAAACTCAGGGTTGAAATCAATGAACTAGAAACAAAGAGAACAATTCAAAGAATTATTGAAGCCAAGAGGTGGTTCTTTGAGAAATTCAACAAGATATACAAACCCTTAGCCAAACTAACTAAAAGGTAGAAAGACACCATCCAAATCAACAAAATCAGAAAAGGGGGAAATAACAACAGACACTGAGGAAATCCAAACAATCATTAGGTCTTACTTCAAAAGTCTATTTGCCAGAAAATTTTGAAAATCTAAATGAAATGGACATTTTTTTCTTTATTGATTCCACTTACCAAAACTGAACCAAGACCAGGTAAATAAATAAAGTAGACCTATATCCTCTAAGGAAATAGAAATTGTCATCAAAAGACTCCCATCCGAAAAAAAAAAAAAAAAAAGCCCAAGGACAAATAATTTCAGCACAGAATTCTACCAGACCTTCAAAGAAGAGCTAACACCAATACTCTTCAGACTATTCCACAAAATAGAAACAGAAGGAACATTACCAAACTCATTCTGTGAAGTGACAGTCACCTTGATACATAAACCTCACAAAGACCCAACAAAGAAAGAGAATTTCGGGCCAATCTCCCTTATGAATGTTGATACAAAAATACTCAACAATATATTTGCAAACAGAATCCAAGAACATATCAAAGATATAATCCACTATGACCAAGTAGGTATCATCTCAGGCATGCAGGGGTGGTGCAATATACTGAAATCCATCAATGTAATCCACCAAATAAAGAAACTGAAACAGAAAAAACAAACAAACAAACAAAAAAAAACAACACATGATGATCTCCTTAGATTTTGAAACTGCATTTTATAAAATCCAACACCTGTTTGTGTTTAAAGTCCTGGAGAGATCACAGATACAAGGCACTTACATAAACATAGTGAAGGAAATAAAAAGCAAGCCTATAGCTAACATCAAACTAAATGGAGAGAAACTTAAATCAATCCACTGAAATCAGGTACAAGACAAGGCTGCCCACTCTCTCCATATCTCTTCAACATAGTTCTGGAAGTCCTTCCTAGAGCAATAAGACAATTAAAGGAGATAAAGGGGATTCAAATCAGAAAGAGAGAAGTCAAAGTATCGATATTTGCAGTTGATATGATAGTATACATGACTGACCCCAAAAATTAGAATAGAGAGCTAAAAAAACACCTTCAGGAAAGGGATTGGATAAAAAAAATTAACTCAAAAAAAATCATCAGCCCTCTTGTATACAAAAGACAAATGGGCTGAGGATGTAATGGGAAAAAATACCCATTACAATAGCCACTTAGGAAATAAAATAACTTGGTATAACTCTAACCAAGCAAGTCGAAGACTTGTATGAAAAAAATTCCAAGTCTCTGAAGAAAGAAATAGAAGCAGATATCAGAAGATGGAAATATCTCCCATGCTCATGGGTTGGCATGACTGACATAGTAAAAACTACCATCTTAAAAAAAAAAAAAGCAATCTACAGATTGAATGAAATTCCCATGAAATACCCAACACAATTCTTTACAGAGCTTGAAAGAAATTTTCTCAAGGTCATATGGAATAACAAGAAACACAGAATAGCTAAAACAATCCTCAACAATAAAGATCTTCTGGAGGTATTTCCATCCCTGATCTCAAGCTGTACTATAGAACAACAGTAATAAAAAATATATGGTACTGACAGAAACAGGCTTTTTGACCAATGGAATTGAATAGAAGACCCAGAAATAAACCTACATGTTTATTTCTGAACATGTGATTTTTGACAAAGATGCCAAAACCATACAATGGAAAAAAATACAGTATCTTCAACAAATGGTGCTGGTCTAACTGGATATCAACAGGTAGAAAAATGCAAATAGATCCATATTTATCACCCTGCACAAAACTAAAGTCCAAGTGGATCAAATACCTCAAAACCAGACACACTAAATCAGTTAGAAGAAAAAGTGGGGAAGAGCCTGCAGCTCATTGGCAAAGGAGACAACTTCCTGAACAGAACATCAACAGCACAGGCTCTAAGATCAACAATCAATAAATGGGACTTCATGAAACTGAAAAGCTTCTGTAAAGCAAAGGACACTGTCATCAGAACAAAACAACAGCTTACATATTGGGAAAGGATCAACCCTATATCTGACAGAGGGCCCTAGGTTCCAAGGAAATCTAAGAAGAAAGACTGTACATGACCTACTGGTGCAAGCCTATAATATCAGCTACTGCGAAAGCTGAGGCAAGAGAATTGAACGTCTGAGCTCACCCAGATGTCCCTTAATTGAGGAATGGATAGAGAAATTGTGGTACATTTACACAATGGAATACTACTTAGCAATTAAAAACAAGAAAATCATGAAATTTGCAGGAAAATAGTGAAAACTAGAAAAGATCATCCGGAGTAAGGTATCCCAGAAGCAGAAAGAAACACAAAACATACGCACTTATAAGCGGATCTGAGACATGTAAGATAAGATAATCATACTAAAATCTGTATACCCAAAGAAGCTAAGCAAGAATGAGGACCCTGGGTACAATTCTCAATCCTCACTCAGAAAGGAAAACTGGACAGACAGAGGAAGAGGGAGAAAATAGGAAACAGGAAAGGAGCCTACCACAGAGGGGTTCTGAATGACTTTACCTAGCTGGGTATTAAAGCAGATGCTAAGACTCATAGCCAAACTTTAGACAGAGTGTGGAAAATCTTATGAAAGAAGGAGGTGATAGAAAGACCTGGAGAGGATAGGAGCTCCACAAGGAGAGCAACAGAACCAAGAAATAAGGACCCAGGGGTCTTTTCTGAGACTGATACTCCAACCAAGGACCATTCATGGAGATAACCTAGAACCCCTGCACAGATGTAGTCCATGGCAGCTCAGTTCCGAGTGGGTTTCCTAGGAAGGGGAGCAGGGGCTGTCTCTGACATGAGCTCAGTGACTAGCTCTTTGATCACCTCCCCCTGAGGGGGCCGAGGGTGGAAGCCCTACCTGGCCACAGAGGAAGACAATGTAGCCAGTCCTGATGAGACCTGATAGGCTAGGGTCAGATGGAAGGAGAGGAGAACCTTCCATATCAGTGGACTGGGGGAGGGGCATGGAGGAAGAAAAAGGAGTGAGTGTGGATTGGGAGGGGATGAGGAAGCAGCCTACAGCTGGGAACAAAGTGAATAAATTGTAATACTTAAAAAATTAAGTAAAAAATAATTTAAAAAGTAAAAATTGGAATATATAAAGCTTAAAGCAGTAGGCTTGCCCATCATCCTCTCAGATGGGAAAATTTTTCAGAATGAACAATCACCTAAATATTGGCCTTTACAAACTTTTCTCAGAAAACCTAATTTTTTCAGAATGCAAATCTTCACTAATTTTCAAATAAAAACAAAACAAAAAATAATGATCATTACCATTAAAATTATCTATCTTGGTTACTTTAATGTAATTAATGAATTATTTATACCCTTAAGTTATTTTTCTTAAATATATACTTTAATATGACTCAATATTATACTTATTCAGTACATTAAAAATATTAGATTTTAGAATTTTATTTTATGTGAGTGAGTTTTCTCTGCATGTATGCATGTATACCGTGTGTGTGTGTGTGTGTGTGTGTGTGTGTGTATGTGTATGTGTGTGTGTGTGTGTGTGGTACTTGTGGAGTCTAGAAAAATGCATCAGATAACCTGGAACTGGAGTTACAGATGTTTGTGAGCTACCAGGTGGGTAGAAATTAAACCTTTGTTCTCTGCAAGAACAAGTGCTCTTCACTGCTGACACATCACTCCACCTACCCAGGAAATTTTTATTGAGAAGTCATCCTATGGCAGACATTCTCTCAGGCCAGAGATGGGGGCAATTATCATTGTCCACTTCCTCAAGAACTCTTTATATAGTAGGAAAAGCAGAATAACACTACAGGTCACAGTCAGAACCCATGAGTGCAAAGATCCAGATTTCTGTCTTTCCTAGGTTGATCAATTAGGCCATATGAACTGAGTAAGTCCTTCCTTGTTTCTTTAATCTATTTATCTAATGAATTGTGACACCACAGATTAATACCTTACTGGATTACTATAAGAGTTCAATAAACTAATGTATTAAAATATATCACATACTGTTGGTAACACTTGAAATTCAAGGTGAAAATCGATTTAACCAAAGAGTACAGAAAGCATTATGCAAATGTGAAAGGAGAGTCCTGATTCTGTCACAGAGAGCTGGAGAAGGCTCTTCAGTGTTTAGAAGTGAGTTTAGAAGTAATGTAGGAATTTTCCAAGTGACATTACTAAGAGATTTTTTTTAATTATGGCAACCTTCTCAAAAATATATTCAAAAGAAGTATCACATGATGGCTAGAGCAGTCAGTGTTAGTAGGAAAGACATTTGGGTCTGGGAAAGAAATCTATGAGACATTCAAAGGAGAGAAGTAGATTCCATTTCACAGAGATCAGTGGGCTATGGCTTACAAAATACACTTTAGAGAGTTTCAATATTAGTTAAGGATTACAGGGTAGAAAAGGTCATGGACTAGGATACATGAAATGCTGTGGCAGCCCTGATGAGTCAGGTTTATTCCACATAACATAATATTTACTTCCAGTTATTTTTCTCTTGTCTTATATTGTTATAAAGAGACACCATGACCAAAGCAACTACAATTAAGAAAGAAAGAAAGAAAGAAAGAAAGAAAGAAAGAAAGAAAGAAAGAAAGACAAACCATTTAAACCATTTAATTGGGAGCTTGCTTACATTTTCAGAGATTTGCTGTATTATCATTATGACAGGAAAACAGGTGGCATGTAGACAGATGATATAACTACATCCTGATGGATAGGCAGAAAGACTCTGGCTTGACATGAACTTTTAAAACCTCAGAGCTCACACCCATCACCTCCTCTAATAGGGCCACACCTACTCCAACAAGGCCACAACTTCTAAGCCTTTTAATCCCTTCAAATAATGACATTGCCTGCTGACTAAGCATTCAAGTAGCTAAGCCCATGGGGGCCATTCTTATTCAAACTACCATGTCTACAAATACTATCTATTTATTTTTATTTACTGCTGAATAAAATTCTGATGTGTATATGTACCACTTTATCCATTCATCCATTTATGACATCTAGGCTGGTTCCATTTCACAGTTATTGTTGACAGAGCAAAGAAAAACAAGGCTATGCAAACATTTCTGTGGTATGATTAGAAGTCCTTAGGTTGCAATCAGAATGGTATGGGTTTGTCATATTGACACACCAAAAGATTAAAAATCAGCAGTTATTAATATTTAAGGCCTGAACCAGGTAGGTGAAGAAGTCCAGGGATGCCCTAAGGGGAAGAACCCACCTTACTGCATTCTTTCCCCACCCACTAGAGAGACAGTTGCTAGGAAACTGGACCATCCCCCTAGAGAAGGACACCAGATCATTAATGATGGGGACCTTCCTATAGCCAGTCAATTCAAAATGTAGCATTTTTGACCAATAGATGCTTGCCAGGTAGGAATCGCCCCTGCCTTGGGCATGCTGAGAGGGACCAGAATCTTTAAATCACCCAACTAGCCTGAGCACAGGGGCTCTCACCACTTAGGCGGTGGGGGGAATGGGCCCAAGCTGCAGCTTGCAATGATTTATAATAAAAAGAACCTCATGTATTTACAATGGAGTCTATTTATTCCTGGTGTTTTGGGGTTCGTGAACTGGGCAGAACAATATGTTAGCTAGATCTTTAGATTTTTTTGAGGATATTCTTTAAGTTTCATAGTCACCACAATGTTTTGCATTTTCCACCTCCTTGATAGTACGAATTAGTTTGGTTTTCTTAATGAAGCCATTCCTACTTCTATTAAACAAAATTTGAAAAGTCTTTAATTGTAGTTCCCTAGAGGCTAAGAACGCTGACAACATTTTAAAAATATTTATTATCTGTTAATGTTTCTTCTTCTGAGCATTTCTAATTATTGTCTTAGCCCACTTACTGAATAAAAGATTTTCTTTTTTTTTGGCATTTAGTGTTTTGTAATTCTCATTTTTTCCCCCTAAATATCAATGCCAGTCTTATGGAAAGGGCACTGTCTCATTCTGTTGGCTGCTCTTTGCTTCGTGTTCATTTCCTTTACTGTAAAAAGTTTATCTTATCTTTTTCTCAAGCAGTTTCAAAGGTCCAAGTCTTACAGTAGTTGTGGGTTTTTTTATTTATTTTAAATTGATTTTTGTGTATATTAAGAAATGTGGATCTAGTTTGATTTTTTTAGACCTGGAAACCCAGCGTTATCAGCACCATTTGGTAAAGAGCCTGTCTTTTACAATATATGCTTTTTCATAACTCTGTCCAAAATTAGATAGTTTCGTGTGTGTGTGTTTTTCTGTGTCCACTGTTTTATTATGCTGGTCTACATGTCTATTACTTGATCCTGTAAAAGTTTTTGGTTACTATGGTTCTGTGGTATAATTTGAGATCAGCTGTCATAATACAGTCAATCCAACGCCCTTTTACTTGCTTTAGTTATTCTGCATTTTTTTTGTGTGTGCTTCCTTATGAATTTAAGGATTGTTTTCTCTCGTTTTCTTTAAAATGTCATTGGAATTTTGGTGGATATTGGTCTGAATCTTTATATCAATGTTGTTAATATTATCATTCTTAAAATATTAATTTGGCCAATCAATAAAAAAGAAAGGTCTTTGTATCTTCCAACGTCCTTTCATTTCTTTCTTTAGTATTGTTAAAATTTTCACCTCATTGCTCAAACATATTGCTAGATATTTTATCTGATTGTTTAACTTTAAATTTATTGTGAGATTTTCCTAATTCCCTTCTTAGAAAGTTTGTTTTGGGATACAGAGAAGCTACTGGGTTTTGTATGGTGATGTTTGTATGCTGCTATGTTGTTTAGACATTTTATCAGAGAATTAAGAGCCATTAGCGTCATCAGATTTCTCTGAAGTCTAGGATCAGATCATGCACAAATAGGGATAATTTGATTTCATTTCCAATTCATTTTTTTTCTTATCTTGCCATAGGTAAGACTTTGATCACTATACTGAATAAGAGTGGAGTATCCTTGCCTTATTCTTAATTTTTGAAGAAATGCTTCCAATTCATCTTAATTAGTATAAAAGTTGCTACAGGATTTGTCATAAGCAGCCTTTATTACATCAAAGCATCCCTAGTTTCTGTAAGGCCTTTAACCATAAAGGCTTCTAAACTTTCTGAAAGGCTTTTTATTCCAATGGTCATGTGACCTTCGTCCTATGCCCCTATGTGTGCTATATTACATTTATTAATTCACTTACCTTTTCTTTCTAAAATGAAGTCAATGTGTTCTAGGATGTGCTCATAAATAATGTTTTCTTCTATTCAGTTTGCAAGATTTATTTAGGAAGTTTTTGTCATTATTTTCATCAAGAAAAATACTCTAAGGTGCATTTTTTTAAACCTGTTATACTATACACAGAAGTGGGTTTTTTTGTTGTTGTTGTTTGTTTGTTTTTTTTACTGATTTTAGTTTAGAAAACCTACCTAAAGGTGACAGAATCAGTCATTGAAGTCTCCCAATATTATTGGATAATGACCTTTCTGACATCTTATACCATTATCACTTGTTTTATGAAATTAGGAGACCTGATAGTTGTTGCAAATTCTTGAGAAATTGTTCTCTTTTTTTGGTATGCATTTTTAACTCTTTTATTTGTGTTCTTCATTATCATATGTCCAAATAGTTCTGTCAGTGTATTTTTGGTTCCCACCCATTTAGCTGACTTCTATTCTTTGACTCTCAGTTTTCTGGTGTCATTGACCATTGAGTATGTTTCCTACAGACAGTTGTAGCTTATTTTGAAATACAGTCTGTCAAGTTTGGGTCTTTTAAATGGTGAGCTGTGATTATTTCAGGTCAAGGATGCAGTAGTGAGGGTTTTGAAAATGCTTACGGTTTTGTTGTTGATTTTGTTGGATTTGCTGTTGATCTTGTCTGTTTGCATTGTCATTAATTCTTTTCTCCCTAGCTTGTCCTGTCTGTGCAGCATTCCTTTAAGTGTTTCCTGCAATGCTGGTTTGGTTGTCATGCATTGCCTTAGCTTGTGCTTGTCCTGAAGTGATCTTTTTCCTTCAGCAATTTTAAATAATAGCTTTGATGGGTATAACTACTTTGGCAGTTATTCACTTCCAGATATTTTAATAAATCATTCCATGCTTTTCTGGCTTTTAGGACTGCTTGTGGAATGCGAATGTTTTCTTATGTGTTTGCTTTGTAAGTGAGTTGGCCTTTTTCCCTTACAGCTTTTTATATTGATTATTGCTTTTCTATTTTTGACATCTTGACTACAACATGTCTGAGAGAGTTCTTTACTGGCCTTGTCTATTTGATGCTGGTTGTTTTCTGGTGATAACAAGGTTTGTCCATATTTGCAATGAAAGCATTTTCAGCCAAAAAATTTACAATATACAAATGTTCGCTTCACAGAAGGTTTTTGTACTCTAGAATTAAAGAATTATTCAAAGGGAAGATCTAAGATAGTGGCAACGAACACGCAGAATATCCGAACAGACCGGCAGCCCGTACTATGAACCCCCAAACCCAGACATCTCTGTTTCTCATGTGAGAGGAGAACCCACTGGGAAATGTGAGGGTCCATGTTCAGACCACCCGGCTAATGCAAGGAAAATTTCCTGCTGCAGACCCAGACCACCCACCCAAACAACTGTTATCTTCCTGGTACTGGCAGCTTGGGGATCCAACCTTGGGTGCTCACTCTCACCATCCTGTGGAATGGACACCTTCTGGTCCCAAGGGCAGGGGCTTGAGGGGTGCTCCAAACTCGGGGCCCACTCAACTAACTGCAGACACCTTCCAGTATCAGCAGCTCCGTGTTCTAAACACAGGACCCACTCCCACTGTCCTGGGATATAACTGTATGCCCCTGCTATAACTGCTATAACTGTATGCCCCCTGACTCCCTAGATGCAAGAAAGCAACCCCAAACTCTGCCCCAAGGCTCAACCCATCTCCCTAAGGAGACCAACAGGATCTCTGAGCTCACAAGTTCTCTAAAAGTCTGTGACCAGCAAACACAATGTCCAAGCAAAGTGCCTGGGCTCTAACTTCAGAGCAAGAAAGCCAACAGCTGTACAGCTGACTCTAAGTTTTCCCTCTGCTAAAGAGGGATCCATGATCTCCTGAGGAATCCAAATGGTCCCGAGGATCAAACATCTAAGGAGACATAGAGGCAGTTCCATGAGAATCACCTGCCAATCCGAGATTTTTCCCACCATTCTGAGAAGGGTTCCTACAGGAACATTCACCTTCCTGCCCAGGGCTCTTCCTGTATCCCTGAGAACTCTTGTAGGCAACAAGATCTATGGAAGTAGATACAGAGACAACCAAACACTGGTCAAAGCACAGGGAGTCTTATGGAAGAAAAGAAGTATAAAAGGACCTGGAGGGGACAGGAGCTCCACAGGGAGACCAAGAAAGTCGAAGAATCTAGGCCCATTGGGGCCTACGGAGACTGATGCAACAACCATGGACAATACATGGAGAGGACCTAGTCCCCCTGCTCAGATATAGACCATAGAAAGCTCAGTCTCTTTGTGGATCTTCTGGTGAACAGAACAGGGGCTGTTTTTTATGTGAACTAAGTTGCCTAAGTTTTGGTCACTTCCCCTGGTGGAGCAAACTTGCCCACCCACAAAAGAAGATCAAGGCAGTCCTGTTAAGACTTGATAGGCTAGTTTCAGATAGTAGGGGAGGAGGACTCCCTCTTTTAGCAGATTATGTTAGGGGGATATGTTGGAAGACAGAGGGTGGGACCAAGAGGAAATGAGGGAGGGAACTCCAATTGGGATATAAAGTGAATAAATTGTAATAAATAAATAAATAAATAAATAAAGAGAAATTTCATTTAGATTAGGTTGATAATATAAGTTCATATCACTATACTAAAATTAAAACTTAGAAAATTGATTTAAATGTTTTAAATATTAACTTAATAAATGAAAACTTAAATATTTACTATCGAATTTTCTTTTATTGAGAAGGGTACCTCTTTACATTTTTAAGTTTGGGAGGAAAATATACATTACAGATTTAAGTGATTTTTGAGAAGCAGGAGCTACAGCTGTTAGCCAAGGACTGTAGGGCCTGAGCTTGATGCTCCTCAGTGCCTGCCATACCACTTAGCCTCCTGAGACAGTGACTGTGTTCCTAACCTGCAGATGGCTAGACCAGCCATCTTCCACTCACAGCACTTCAGCGTTCAAAGAGTTGCCCTTGTTTTCTGAAAACTCTTAACATATTTTCTGGAGCAGAATACTGCAGTGCCTTTTTAATGCGCTTTCTTTACTGAAGAGCATTATTGAGCCAACCCTGCGGAGATGGTGGGAACTGATCAAAGCAGTCTTTCTTTTACTTTCTGTAGCAGAAAACATTCAGTATCTTCCGAACCATCATCATCAGCAAAGGAGTCTCCATAAAGCAAAGGAAGAACGTGGAGGGTCATTAGGCAAAATTCCCACCAGAGCAATGGATAATTAAACTGGAAATCTCTGCCAGGATGTTCAGGCTATAAATGTGGTGTGCTTGTTGATGTCGTTAATCAGAGAAAAACAGGATTTTGTCACGGACGTCCACATCCTATAACGCGAGGAGATTTCAGTGAAGTGCAGCACTTGGATGCTGGGCTCAGACAGAAATAGTGGTTAAAGATGGAGACATTAGTTAATAATCCCTCAAATGAGGTGTGTGCTCGGATATGTGTCTCAAGCCAAATGCTACTGGACGATGACAAGGCTTGACTTAGACTGAAGCCAGCACGGCAGGGAGATATAGGAGAGCTCTTCAAGATACACAGGAGAACAACCACACACTCAAAGTTTCCAAGTCTGGAAGGGGCCAAGTACTGTTTTCAAATTATACTAAAGAGAAAGTACTGTTCTTCAATAATAAGAGCTATCTATTTTAGGTGGATAAATTACAGAGACATCCAAGGAGTGCTGCTGGAGACTCAATGAATGAATTAAAAACTTGATATTACCTAAGGGCAGTAGGCTATTTCTCTCTTGTAGAGTTCTGGATCCAGAAAAGGGTTCACTATTCAGAGAAGCCTGCATCACAAAAACTCAAGAGTTTAAGATTCTTAACAAATGCTTGGCTGGCACATGGAGAGATTACTAGGCTCTCAGGCCTGGCAAACAAGGAATGCTTTTGTCTTCCAAAAGAGTTAGAGAGACACAATGAAGATCTTTGTTGTCTGTCCTTTCATCTGATTCTTATGAAAGAGAAGAGGAGCAGAAGAGGACAAGAGTGAATGACTGAACCCACAGTACATTTCAATGCAACATGAAAGTCTCTACAAACCTTCTGCTACTTCTTAGGAGAAGGCGTTTAGCAGGGTGTGACTCTGATGCTTATCTCAATTTTCAAATGATGGATTCCTTCGCTTTTTAATCTTCATCTTTTCAGACAAGTGGCCAGGCAATCTTGAATGCAGGATTTGTTTATTTCAAAAGAATATGTGTATAATGAAATAATTATACAGGAATTTTAAGAGATGAGTGAAAATTTCAAGAAATAATAATAATAAAAAAATAATAATAAAGACAAGCCAGAAAGATGGCTCCATGAATCAAGGTGACTGAAGCCAAGCCTGAAGATCTGAGTATCTTCCCACTAGCTTGAATGGAAGGGCAACATTCACTCCAGTAAGTCGCCTTCTGACCTCAAGACATACTAAGTGTCTTGTCGGCAGAGCCCAACCTTTTGATCACCAAACAAACAAATTTTTAAAGCTAAATGCCAACCCGCGTCTTTAGCCCCTGACTCTCTAGAGCCAGCGTTAGGGATGAAAAAAAAAGTGCTTCTATACTAATTGTAAGCATATAGATTTACTAATTGGAACACATAGTGTGTCTCTTGATAATAAAATCAGCAATGAAGGTATGTGAAGTGAATAAGACCAAAAAAAGTGTTTCTGAGGAGGATCAAACTTAATAGAAGATGGTTATGATCTCATGTCTGCTTCTGTATCAGTCTGTTGTGGTTGTACATATCAGGATGGGTGAAAGAGTTACCATTCATTCATCACTGAAAGAAAGAAGAAGGGATAGGCATGTGATACTGACACTGCAGAACAGTTTTTAGTTTCCTCCCCAAGGTCTTCGCATCACAGTTTGAACATTGTTGTTTTTCATAGAAAAACCAAAGTTTAAAAAACTTGAAGTTCTGCAACCAAAAATACAAATTTAAAGAAGACTGAATCAGCTTAACGTGATGTTAACTTCTGAAGTAAATTGATTCAGAAAAACCCCAGGGACTCTCCTAGACAGATGTCTGGAAAATAATTAACTTAGATAAATTTCACTAATACTAACTGGTAGATAATGCAATTTTCAGTGTTCAGATATTCAATAGAAAATATAAATATGTAATGAATAGTTTATGTATATTGTATTTTGTAATTTAAAATATTTTGTGGATTATTAAATAATATAAGCTCACAAATAAGAATATTTACCAAACTATAACTGGATTAGCATATACTGTTTAACAACCATCATTCTTTTAAAGCAGTTTGATACACAGAGCTATTTTGAAAACATGTCTTGATGTTATACATTCCATATATGCTCACATGGCTTCCGTCAATTCTGCCTCTTACTTGAGAGAACTTTGAGCCATTGAGCTTGGATGATTCAGCCAGAGAAATATGCTCTGTGTTAGAACAACTACCCAGCCAGGAAGAGGGAAGAGTGGCAAGAGGTCATTGCTTCCTGCTAATCATCCCACTATCTGCTGCATTTAATTGAGATCAGATGTAATAAATTAGCAAGCAACTCAAGTCTTCCTGAAATGAAAAAAAAAAAAAGTAAGCATCTAGAATTTGGAAAGGCTCTTTTTCTTGTTTTCCACAATATTTTCAACTCAATTTAAAATATGGCATTTAGCAAAGACTTCAGTTACAAGATGACATTTGAGTGGGCATCTGGATAAGAGCAGGCTGTAAGCCAGAGAGACTGCACGTAAACCATGCTCTTTGCTGAGGACACTGAGCTGTTAAAGCATTTCAGAAAGGCTTACATATAACATTACAGAGGGCACAAAGGCCATTGTCCCATAGTGAAATGGGTAAAAGGAGAGGAGAAGGCATTCAGCCAGAGAGGGATATGAGGATTCAGACTATGTAGGTCAATCATACTTGAACAAATTTGAGCAAGACTGACAGGCTGTAAATAAAGCAGAGACAGTGTCCAAAAACTGACACCTATTACAATTAAAATGTGCCAGGCCCTACTCTAAGTACTTTACATAACATGTCCAATGCTCATAAAACTGAAAATCACAGACACATTTTAATATTCCTGGTTATTAAAAAGTCTTTATGGAGTTATTGAGATTAACTCTCCAAACCACTTTCAGACAAAGACAAATATTTTTCCAGGAAGGAACTTCACCAGCTCACTGAGCTAGATTGCAGACCAGTGCTGCATATGACACACATAATTCTAATACGCACCTTTGTCATTAAACAGAGAAAGTGTGGAAGCAACGTGTTCTGACAGTGTTTGAAATAAAGAGAGTCTATTCTATATATGCTCAGATGTGTGCATTCAGTTCTATCACTTTCACTTATTTAAGAGACTATTGAGCCATTGACCTTGCATGATTCATGCAGAGATACACTGATATATTTGGTTTCCGTATCCTGGATTCCTATCACTGTGGATGACCTAAAAGCCTTCCTTTGATAGATGTTGGCAGGGACAGTAATGATCCAGCGAATGGTAACAAACAAAAACATGTCAAATGACCTTCAGGTATTACAGTGAGTGCAAACGATTGTCCACCAGTGGACTCAGGTAAAGCTGACTTCTAACTACATTACCCTAACAAAAAGTACCCCAGACAATAGCCTTCCATGAGGGTCAGAGAAAAAAAGACACAAGCTAAAGAATGCATCACAGATATTTGCAGCTAGAGATTAAACCTGATTCTGTGAGACTTTGAACAGTACAGTAGCAAGTACCTAAATTAAATCATAAGGATTTTGATTTACACATACAAGGGAGCCTTTGGGTATCCATTTGAAAACTTCTTCCAGAACAGTACATACAAATAAATCAGGTACAGCCAGGCTAACATAAACAGTGTCTAAACAGAGAACTAACTGCTATCTGTATCGTTACAGGTAGGAATTTTCAGGTAAAAGCCTGACCTCTGGAAGCCCAACAAGTTAGACTTGATCACAAATCCTATTGGCTTATGAAGAGAACAGTAATGACAAAAGGCCAAGAAGAAAGTTTTGTCAGTGTGTCCATGTTCAGAAGAGAGGCAGACAAATGGATCTAGCAGTCATCCATTTTGAGATTCTGTCATCATCTTTAGACTAATGGAGAACTGCAGTAGTGAACAGACCATCGTGAGGCCTCATGTATTGTTGTATATCTGCCAGTTCTGTGGTGCTCCGAGGAAGCTCTCCTCACAGTCGTCCTGGGACCTCAGATCTACTTTAACTGCCAGTTCTGTGGTGCTCCAAGAAATCACTAGAGTCTTCCTGGGGCCTCAAGTATCATTGTCTAACTACTGGTTCTGATGTGCTCCAAGGAAACTCTCATCACAGATTTCCTGGAGAAGATCAGGTCTTGTCAGAAGATGATCCCTTCTTCTTCAGTGTGCAGCCTCACCATCATGGGATGGCTGCCCTCATCTCGAGGTAGGGTTGGAGATCTGTTCTGGGAAATTTAATTCTTCCCAGGGTCCAAAGTGTCTGTACAGAATGAAGGAGACAGACCCCAAAGGATGCAAAGATGCTATGATTTTGTACTGGTTTTTACTGACTTGTGAGCCTAAATGAGAGGTCAACTTTTTTTATCCTAGCAGCTTCTGAGTGCCTGTTTCAGCATCTAGACACTGAGGACACCAAATGAATGAGAACTTCAACTGTTTGCTCTATTTGTTCACTCAAAAGGGTTGGGGAAACTGTCTCAGCCAAGTTGTCCTCAAAGAAATCCACTTTTTTTTTTTTTGGCTTGTTTAAAAACACTGGCAAGTCCAGAGACATAACAGCCAAGAACCAAGACTCCCATTTGCACCTGTGCCAGATGAGAGTCATTGTCTGTCCTTGGGTCACTCCTTCAACAATTTGGACATCACACTTTTCAAACAGACAAGTACAACTCTTTCCATTTATTCATTTCTCCTTTGAGATGATTTGTAATTTAATAGGAAGTATGGACAAGATACTGTCACCTCCTTTCTGCTAATTAAATCTCTTCCCTTCATTTCCTCAAATGAGATGTAGCATTTCAAGGCTCACTTGACTATTCATAATTTTTCACTTTCTCCTCAGTTCTTCATAAATGTGTCATCTGGTGCTGTGTGTCTCCATCAGTTTATGGTGGTAATCCTTTTATGCATATGTCCTGTCTGCTTAGGCTAAATCAGTAATCTTAGAATACAGACCTGGGTTTACATATGTATTTCTATGTATATCCAGGGATTGGTGAAACGCTGAAAAAGAATAAAGGGATAGCTGAGTGATGAGGATAATGATTAATAGCAACTACTGCAGATAGCACTTTATCGCATCGCCAGCCATGTTATAGAATGCCTTACCTAACTCCTAGGGAATATTTCAAACCTTATTATAATATGAATTGAGAAATAAGATAGTTGATATACAAAGAGTTTAGCAACTAAAGAAAATCAGTCTTTGGAAAAGGTTTAATAAAAACTTAAGTTTTTAAATCTCTCAAATCAACAAGGTAACCAAGGGGCCTAGGTTCTAACCAAATGCAACTGTCCCCAAAATAGATAGACAGACAGAAAGACGGACAGAGAGACAGACAGACAGATAGATAAAGTGGCAATATAATGACTCTTATTGATATTCTGCTGTATTCATAGATCAGCAGCTTGCTCAACCATAATTAGAGAAACTTCCTTTTCTACCAGATAGGACCAAACAGAGATACCCTCAGCTAAACATTATGCAGAGAGTGAGAGACCTTAGATCACTCAGCCTTAAATTCATTCCCTCACAACTCAGGGAACCTGCAGAAGAGATAGTTAAAAGATTGTAGGCACCAGAGGGGATAGAGGACACCAAGAAAACAAAACCCTCTAAATCAACAGAATCAACGTATAAATGAGCTCACAGAGACTTAGGCAGCCAATATGCACAGGGTCTGCGCCAGAAAGGGTTCTAGAGCTGAAAAGAGAAGTGGACACTTTCCCCCATCTCTAAGCCAGAAGCAATCTCCAACTGATTACCACATGCAAAGGAGATTTTAGTTTCCTCCAAGGAAATTTCACTGGGGAAACAAGCTACTCTTAAGGGTAGGCTGAAGGCTCAGCAGTAGATGGCCAATAGAAAAGAAACTCAAAACCTTCTTTAGAGTTTTCTTGTCGGTTGATGTCATATCAGGACCTATCATCTTTAAAATTTTTTATCTTATTATATTTTATTGATATTTACATTTTATTTTATTTATATAATTTTTGTCCTTTATTTTTCGCAAACAGGTCCTTTGCATTTATATTATGGCTTCCAGTTTAGTGTTCTTATGAAATTCCTGAGTGTACGGACAAGTGGGTCTCTGTATCTGTATCCTTTTCTTGTGCCTTTTCTTAGGTTCTTTTTCTTATGTTTGTTTTTTGTCCTATTCAGATTGTACCTTTATTATTATCACTAAGAAGCTTGTTTGTTTTCTAGTGATAGACAGAAAGAGAGTGGATCTGGATAGAAGGAAAGATTGGAAAGAATAGAGGGAAGGGAAAACCATATACAAAATATATTATGTGAAAAAAAACCTATTTTTATTAAAAGAAAAAATACAATGACTCCTAGTGATACTCTGCTGTATTCATAGACCATAGTTCTTTGCTTTTTCAAAGAACTTAGGCTTGGTTTTCAGTACTTACATGGTGGTTCATGGCTCCTTTTCAGGCACCTGGTGATATATGTCCTGGCTTCCATGGACATAGGGAACACACATGGTGCACACACATATGTGAAGTTAATACACACAAATACATAAGATATAAATAAATAAATTTTAAAAGATATATATTCATGAGTGAACTTTAAGAACTTAGAAGTGTGTTTATTTGCCCTGTTCTGAACTTATGCAGGGGAAACATTCTGACTATTTAATACACTACATAAGTAAAACCACAGAAAACACAATGATTCATGTATTATATAAAAAAAAATCAAGATTCTGCTTATAAATTATAATTTATCAAAACATCACCATTGAGGGAAGTAGTGCACATGGTGGCTGGAATCTTTGTGCATTATTTAGTGCTATCATGGGAGTTCATATGGAATTCCTAATGAAAAACAATAAGTAGAAGTATGACATACCTTAGTGGTTGAGTACTTAGCTAACATGCACTTCACCCAGCACACCACCAAAACAAACAAACAAATAAATAAATAAATAAATAAATAGCAGGTTGGCAGAGAGTTCCAAAAAGATCCAGCCACAAAAGCTCCCCCCAGCCCCCGAGGGAGAAATATGTTGCTTTTGGGTGGGCTTTGAAAGTTTATAATTTCACTCCATTTCTACTTTGTTCTAGTTTCTGTGGGATGAAATTCAATCAGTGATTTCCTGCTCCAACTGACATTTCCATCTTTTCCTAGACATTACAGACTCTCCCTTTGAACCAAAAAAAGAAAAAAAAAAGGAAGAAGAAAGGAAAACACTTTTTGTTCTATTAAATAAGTAAATAAATAAAGTTTCAAGTTGACATAGTATGACAGAAGAAATGTCAGTTCAGGGATTTCTGTATGAAGTACCATTCAATTTTCTCTTATTCTCAGGTATATGGGTCACCATCAATTTAATGACTTTTCTATTCTTTTATTTTCCCTCCGACCATAGCCCATTCTACCTACCTTTCCATGCATGAATGCAGTTCTATGCAGTTTTCATTCTCCAGCTCTACTCAAAGCCCTGCCATCTATCCTTTTTCTCACTTGTTCAAGTAATCACCAAAGTTTGCATGTGTACATTACACAGCCTAGTAACAGTCTACTCACCATCCAATCCACCCTTTCATTTTCTTTTCAACTAACATACTTCAAGTCTTACCAATATCTCCATTTATTCACTTAATTAACTGCCTCCTTATTTATTGGTTCAATCATTTATAGTATACATATATTCATTCATTTTCCTACTAATTTTTCTCTTCTTATCAATAGTCATTCATCAGCATTTCACATTAGTTCATTATAGTAGATCCTTGCTGGACACACTGAATTCTGAACAAGTAAAATATGCTTGCTTTCCTAGAGTATCTTAAAGGCCAGGTTAAAGGCTCTCACACTGTTCTGTGGCAAAAGTACAAACAACTTTCTCTCCTGAGAAAGTTAATGGTTTAATAAGCACTTTTTAAAGGAGGTTTTACACATAAGAAGCAAAGGAGCTGACAAGCTGGAAAGGAAAAAGATCTTTCAGATAAAGAGAAGGAAATGGCGTGCACATGTATGTTGATGATAGGACATATGTGAAAGTGTTTGGCATTTTCTAACATCCATTATTCCATGTTCTCATGATGATAAAGTGACTGATTAATACCTAGTTATATAGTCCATGAAAAATCAAGGTCATATTTTGCAGCCTCTTTCACTAATTAATTGTATGTTACCTTCTATATAAGCTTTATAATCAAATGTGAATTTAACTGATTCATGGACTTTTTCTTTTTTACTTTGAAAATGGAAGTCATAATCTTCTCTTTCTTTTATCTCTGCTGGCTGCAACAGTATTATATCACTAAGTTGCTTTAGAGCACAAACGTAAATGCAACCTTCTGGAGATGACAAAGTATTTGAAATTAAAGATCTAGATTACTGATGGATTTTTACTGATAAACCCCGTTTAGGTTGAGGTTAGATTTCATGTAATGTTTAAGCCATATTTCGTTTACAAACTATTATCATTTATACTTCAGTATCTTAAGATGGAATGGCTCACAAAATGGAAGAAAAACTGTATGTCATTTCTCTGAGTTACCAAGAGAGGCTGTGAAGACTCAACACATCTTAAACACTGATAACTGAGTCTTTTGTGGCAAATATTTGAAAACAAATGCCCCATCATTTCTAAGAAATCTTATTCCTGAGAGTTTATACTCAAAAGGAAATCATTGAAAATTTTGGTTTTATTGTATATCAAACTATCTTGACTTATTTTTATTTTCCTCCATATCCATTTATTTCTCACCCCTTTGTTTGACCAAACATCTTGTGATTAACATTTACATTTAAAGTGTGTGAAATTCAGAGATTGTTAGCTTCTACAACTCTGAAAGTAAGAATGCTATCAGGTAGCACCTGAAACCTATTACAAAGGCTTTATTGCTTTTATCTGACATACCGGCTGTTGTTTCTGCTGACATATTGAGGGAAATGCCTTGATTTGTGAACTTTGTGAAATCTTTTACATTGTAAAGTGTTATTTGGAGAGACCTGGATCTATGTTCCTGGACAATGACATGACCAGTCATATTAGGCTCAGGATGAGAGAGCTGTATTTTGTGTCAGTACCATTCCAATATTGGTTTTCCAAGTTTGACTAGAGTCAAATAATTTTGTCAGTCTGTTATTCTCAATGATGAATAGACATTTGAGTGTATATTCCTAGGAAAAAAAAAGCAACACAGAACAACAAACTGGCTAAAGCTGATTCAATAACAAATATTTTCACAATAAGATACATGATAATTTGGTGAGATTATCAGTAGACATCGAATTGTACATTAAAGAAGTTTATAGATAACATAATAAATTTTAAAAATAACATATCTTCTTTTGAAAACTACCAACAAAAGATGAAGAGGTTTTCAAAGTAGTCAAAAAATAATGTGAATTTAATAAGTACAATAAGAATAGCAATTACGAAAGATTTCTATTAAAAAAATCCTGAAAGCTAGAAGATTTAGATTCTTAAAATGCTGGAAAAAAAAAGAAACATTCTGAAATTTCTTTTAAAAATTCTAACTTAACAAAAGTAATCACAAAAGAAAAAATAAACTAATCAATGACACACACGCACAGCTATGTTGAACAGCCACAAAATTACTTAATAAAATTTAATCCACTTAGATCAGCAATATTCACTGGCAATGTTAAAAACACACCAGTTGACTCTTTGGAAATCAGTGGTGATGAATGCAAGTAATTCTACCATGGAGGTAGATGCAAGAGGGTCGTCTTTAGCTATATAGTGAATTCAAGGCTGGACTGGACTACAAAAGACTCTGTCTCAAAATATCCCCTCACCCATTTATCACATTAGATAAAAATTAAGACAAATCGTGTTATGAAATGCATAAGAAACTTATTTGTCTTGTTGTTAGTATTTTGAAACACAACCGGCTTCTGGGTTGCCCGGCAACCTACCATGTGTCGTCAGCCAGCCAGGTGACCACACCTGGAGGGCGTGGTTACCTTCCGACTTAAAGGGCCCTCCCCGACAAGTGGTCTCTCTCTTGCCCTTCTTACTCTTGCACTCTCTTACTTTCTCTCTCTCTCTCTCTCTCTCTCTCTCTCTCGGCACCCCCTTCCCCTTTTCCCTCTCTCTCTCCCCACCATGCCCTGTTATCCACTTCTCCCATACCTCCCTAATAAACTTCTCGCAGAAAATACTGGTTGTTCCCCTGCTTCATCTATTTTTAGTTTTTAACAGTTGTAGTCCCGAAAGTTGTGGCAACATTCCATAATCCAGGTGGTTTACAAACTAAAGAAATTATATTTTCCAGTTCCAAAGTTTGGAAGCTTAAAATCAGGTGGACACATCTAAAGATTCTGGGGATATCCCACTCCTGACACTTTCTCATATTCCCAAAGGAGGCTTCACTATTTATTTGAAGTCACTTTATGAGTATTATTTACAAACACTCTACCATCATGACCTAAGTCTCTCAAAGCACCACCATACAAGTCACCACATTGAGATTATGGATTCACTGTACTAACATGGAGATGCCTACACACTGTACCACTTTAAATACAGTCACTCATATAAGATAAAAGTAAAAAAATATAAAGAGTTACAGCCATAATTATAGAACAAGAAGCTACAGTAACAATAATAATATCAAAGTAGAACTCAGAGCAGGAAATATCAGGATAAAATGTTACATGTTATGGTCATTTCTTCAAGTGATATTTTATGGACGATAGGTTTTATATGCAATAAAGATCATGATCTCAGGGAGTTCCAAGATGGCAGCCACCACTCTGTACCATATCCAAGGGGCAGAAGATCAGAGACTGTGAAACTGGTTAGTAAACAGGTAGCTGGAACCAAAACACCAATTTTGGTGACTTCCAGACTAGAGTAGACATCCAGGGAGTTGGGGGCAATAAGTTCCAAGCCTCCTGTGGCTATCTCCCTGGTCTGGGAGTCACAAACTGTGAGCCCCCTGCCCTTTCCAAATATACAAGACAGCCCCAGCCCCCAGGTCCAGAGACCCTCTACCCCCCAGGTCCAGAGTCTGGATGTGTGTTCCAGACATCACATCCTTCCTACTCCCCTGAAGGCAGCTTCTGAATTCCTGGGACAACATCCCAACTTCCAAACCATGGCTCTACTAGTCTCCCTGTGGAGATCAGGTGAACAATAAAATCATATGGATCCAAATCTAATATGACAGAACTCAGAGGAATCTGAGTCCCAGGAGCTCAGTGTCTGGTAGGCTTTAAGGCTCAGTTTCTTTGCCTTCTGTGACACCAGATTCCACCTGAAGTGGACCCCTCCTGCAGCTTCTACCTGAGGTGCTGTGTACCCTCAGCTACAACCTGAGACACCCACATGCCATTCAAGGCACCTGTGCCCAAGCCCTGCCTTCCAAAGCATCCACCATGGCATGGTTGTATCCTGAAACCAGCACCCATTCCTGTTCCCCTGAACCTCTCTCCTCAACCTGAAGACTAGTCCAGAGACAAGA
Source organism: Meriones unguiculatus (assembly GCF_030254825.1). Classification (NCBI taxonomy): domain Eukaryota; kingdom Metazoa; phylum Chordata; class Mammalia; order Rodentia; family Muridae; genus Meriones; species Meriones unguiculatus. The sequence goes on along the minus strand of NC_083361.1, from coordinate 73,613,393 downwards.
GCTGGACTATGGACAACCAGATCAACAAAAAGCAGGACATTGTGACTCCACCAGAACCCCCTTCAAAAGAACAATGGATGTTCCAAATGTAGCTGTAACAGGAAAATGACCTTAAATATATGCTTATATAGTATTAGAGGCCTATAAAAAGTAAACAAACAAATATCTCAAAGAGGTACAGGAAAATACAACCAAACAAATAAAGGCCATCATAGGCAGACAGAAAACAACAATCAAACACCTAAAAGAAATGCATAAAGTTATTGAAGACATAAAAACTGAATTAAAAAAAAACACCCTGGAGACAGAAAATCCTGGAGAAGAGATCAGGAATGACAGAGTTAAATATCACCAACAGAATACAAGGGCTGGAGAAGAGAATCTCAGGCTTTGAAGATACAACTGAAGAAATGAATACATTTCTCAAAGAAAACATAAAAATAGAAAAGTTCCTGACACATAACATCCAAGAAATCAAGGACATAAAGAAAAGATTAAACTTAAGAATAATAGGAATAGATGAAAAAGAAGATTCCTGGTTCCAATATCCAGAAAATATTTTCAAGAAAATCATGGAAGAAAAATTACCCAACCTAAAGAAAGAGATGCCCTTAAATATACAAGATGCTTATGGAACACCAAATAGACTAGACCAGAAGAGAAATTCCTCTTAACACATAATAATCAAAACATTAAATGTGTAGAACAAAAAATATTAAAAGCAGCAAGGGCAAAAGGCCAAGTAACATATAAAGGTCGACCTATCAGAATCACACCTGACTTCTCAACAGAGACTATGACAGCCATGTCATGTAGGCACTAAGAGACCACAGATGTCAACCCAGACTAGTATACCTAGCAAAACTTTAAATCACCATAGATGGAGAAAACAAGATATTCCATGACTAATGTGAATATAAACAATATCTATGTACCAACCCACTCCTCCAGAAGACACAGCAGCAAAACCAAAAGGAAACAAGCACACTATCATCAATAATTACACAATAAAAGGAACTAACAATCATTGGTCACTAATATCTACTAACATCAAGGGACTCAATTCTGCAATAAAAACTCACTGGTTACTAGAATGGTTGCAGAAAGAGGATCCAACATTCTGCTGTATCCAAGAAACACATCTCAGCAACAAAGTTATACACTACTGACAGTAAAGAACTAGAAAAAGGTTTTCCAAGCAAACAGCCCAAGAAGCAAACTGGACTACCATTTTAATATCTAATAAGATAGATTTTCAATCAAAATTAATCAAAAGACATGCTGGAAAACACTTCATTTTCATCAAAGGAAAAAATCTACCAAGAGGACATCACAATCCTGAACATCTATGACCGCAATACAAGGACACCTGCATTCATAAAAGAAACATTATTAAAGCTCAAATCACACATTGATCCCAACACATTAATAGTGGGAGACTTCAACACCTCAATATCACCAATGGACAGAGACAGAAGCTAATTAGAGAAATAATGAAGCTAACAGAGGTCATGAATCAGATGGGCCTAATATATGTCTATAGAACTTTTAACCCAAACACAAATATATATATACTTTTTTTTTCTCAGCACCACACAGACAGAACCTTCTCCAAAATTGGCCAAAAAGTAAGTCACAAAGCAAACCTCAACTGATACATGAAAATTAAATTAACCCATTCTTCTTTACCACATCAACATGGACTAGAGAGAGCTAGACCTCAACAACAACAGAAATAACAAAAAGCCTACACATTCATAGAAACTGAACAATTCGCTGCTCGATGATCAGTGTGTTGGAGAAGAAATAAATAAAGTATAAACTTCATAGAATCAATGAAAATGAAGAAACAACTTACCCAAACTCATGAGACACCATGAAAGCAGTACTAAAAGGAAAGTGCATAGCACTTAGTGCCTCCATAAAGAAATTGGAAAGATCCCATATTAGCAACTTAACAGATCACCTAAAAGAAAAAATGTAAACACACCCAGTAGGAGCAGACTTCAGGAAATAATCAAACTGAAATCAATAAATTAGAAACTGAGAGCAACACAAAGAATCAATGAAATCAAGAGTTGGTTCTCCGAGAAAATCAAAAAGATAGAAAAACTCCTAGCCAAATTAACAAGAAGACAGAGAGACAGTACCTAAATTATCAAAATCAGAAAAAGGAGACATAACAGCAGACACTGAAGAACTCCAAATTATTATTAGGTCTTACTTCAAAAGCCCGTATGCCACAAAATTGAAAAATCTAAAGGAAATGGATAATTTTTTGATAGATTTTACCTATCAAAGTTAAACCAAGAGCAGGTACATAGTTTAAAAACAGCCTTATAATCCTTAAAGAAATAAAAGCAGTCATTAAAAGTCTTCCAACCAAAAAAGCCCAGGGCCAGATGGTTTTAGTGTGGAATTCTACTGGACTTTCAAAGAAGACCCAATACCAATATTCCTCACACTATTCCACAAAATAGAAACAGAAGTATTACCAAACTCATTTTGTGAAGCCACAGTCGCCCTGATATCTAAACCACACAAAGATTCAACAAAGAAAGAAAATTTCAGACCAATCTCCCTTATGCACATTGATGCAAAAATGCTCATTAAGATACTGGCAAACTGAATCCAAGAACACATTAAACACATCATCCACCATGATCAAGTAAGCTTCATCCCAGGGATGCAGAGATAGTTCAAAATATGAAAATCCATCAATGTAATTGACCATGTAAACAAACTAAAAGAAAAAAATCACATGATCATCTCATTAGATTCAGAAAAAGCCTTTGACAAAATCCAGCATCCTTTCATGATAAATGTCTAGGAGAGTTCAGGAATACAAAGCTCATATGTAAATATAATAAAGGCTTTATACAGCATGTTGACAGCTACAACAAACTAAATAGAGAGAAACTCAATGCAATCCCACTAAAATCAGGGAAAAGACAAGGTTGCCCACTCTCTCCATATCTCTTCAATACAATACTAGAAGTTCTAGCTAAAGCAATAAGACAATTAAAGGAGATCAAAGAGATACAAATCAGAAAGGAAGAAGTTAATGAATATCTTCACAGATGATATAATTGTATACATATGTGAAACCAAAAATTCTACCAGAGAACTCCTGAAGCATATAACTTCTTATTCAAAGTGGTTGGATACAAGATTAATTAAAAAAAAAAATCATTAGCCCTCCTGTATACAAATGACAAATGGGCTGAGAAAGAAATAAGAGAAACCACGCCCTTCACAAGAACCACAAATAATATAAAATAACCAGGGGTAAATCTAACCAAGGAAGTGAAAAATCTGTATGACAAGAATTTCAATTCTTAAAATTGAAGAGGATACCAGAAGATGGAAAGATATCTCATGCTCATGGATCTGTAGGATTAACATAGTAAAAATGGCCATTTTACCAAAGGCGATCTACAATTTCAATGCAATCCCCATCAAAATACCAACACAATTTTTTTTACAGACATTGAAAGAACAGTTCTAAACTCGATATGGAGCAACAAAACCACAGACTAGCTAAAACAATCCTATACAATAATAGAACTTCTGGAACTATCTTCATACCTGACCTCAAACAATAATATAGAGCAATAATAACAAAAAAGTGCATGGTACTGACATAGAAATAGGCTGGGTGATCAATGGAATTGAATTGAAGACTCAGAAATAAACCCACAAACCTATGCACACCTGATGTTTTACGAAAAAGCCAAAACCACACAATGGAAAAAAGTCAGCATATTCAACAAATGGTTCTGGTCTAACTGGATTGGATGTCTGCATGTAGAAAAATGCAAATAGCTCCATATTTATCACCTTGCATAAAACTCAAGTCCAAGTGGATCAAAGACCTCAACATAAAACTAGATACACTAAATCTGCTAGAGGAGAAAATGTGTAAAAGCTTTGAACTCATTGGCACAGAGGATAACCCCCTTAACAGAACACCAACAGCTCAGGCTCTAATGTCTACAATTAATAAATGGTACTTCTTGAATTTGAAAAGCTTCTGTAAAGCAAAGGACACTATCAATAGAATGAAACAACAGTCTACAGATCAGGAAAATATCTGTCAAAGAGCTAATATCCAGAATATATATAGAACTCAAGAAATTAAACACCAGCAAACCAAATAATCCAATTAAAAATGGGATACAGAGTTAAACAGAGAAATCTCAGCAACATAATCTCGATTGGTAGAGAAACACTTGGGGAAATGTTCAATGTCCTTTGTCTTGCAAATCGAATGACTCTGAGATTCCATCTTATACCTGACAGAATGAAATAAAAAACTCAAGTGACAATACATGCTGTAGAGAAAGGAGAACACTCCTTCATTACTGGTGGGAGTACAAAATTGTATAACCACTTTGGAAATCAATCTGGTGATTTATCAGAAGTGTGGAAATAGCCATTCTTCGAGACCCAGCTGTACCACTCCTGAGTATGTACCCACTATATGCTCCAACACTCAACACAGACATTTGCTCAACCGTGTCCATAACAGCTTCATTCATAATAGCCAAAAAACTGGAAACAACCTAGATGTCCCTCAACTACAGAATGGTTAAAGAAATCGTGGTACAGTTACATAATGGAATACTACTCAACCATTAAAAAAGGGAACTCATGAAATTTGCAGACAAATGGATGGAATTGTAGGGGATCATCCTGCGTGAGGTAACACAGACCCAGAAAGATACACATGATATAAACTCACTTATAGGTGGATTTTAGTCATGTAGTATAGGATAGATATACTACACAGACTCTAAGAAGATAAGTCTGATAGTCATCTTAGGCTTCATGTTGGCCCACTAGTTAGGGAAATGTGATATATCTCTGACATAGACTATGCAGCCTGTGTTTTGATCATTTCCCTATAAGGCCAAAGGTGAGGAAGATTAACTCAGTCCTCAAGTGAATAGATGAGCTGAGGTGTCTGGGTAGGGGGCCACCTATTCTGAAGAATAGGGGAGAGGGGTTGTGGGAGGAAGGGTGGGATTGGAAGGAGAGGAGGGAGGAGCATATGACAGAGATGTAAATTGAATTAATTAATAAAAAGGACTTCAATGATACAATAAAAAAGATCATAATCTCAAAATAAATAAATCAAATTTGTTAGTTTTATAGGAGAAACATTTAAGCCCAGCAGATCATAATGAATTTGGAGACATTAATAGCCTTTCTTCATAATTAACTGATAGAACAAATGACCAAAATGTCAAGAAGTGAGTGGAGGACCTTATGAACACTTGCTATCATCTTGATCTAATTCCATTTTATGGAAAATACTATCAAAATATATAGAACACAATGTTCTCAAGTGCAAGACAATGGGCCATATACTGTGTAATTCAACAATACATCCATTATAAAAACAAAAGTCATACCAAATAGATCATTGGATCATAATATGACTGACCTAGAAATGAAAACAACAAAAATCTGGGAAAGTCTGAAACATTTGAAAATTGAACGATACACTTATAAATAATTCAGAAATAGAAAATCTCAAGGAATAAAATTGAACATAATGAAAGTACTGAAATAGTTAATTTTATGAAGTGTAACTAAATAAGGTCTTAAATTTACAGTTACAGAATTAAGCAGTTAGGTGGAAAAGGAAAAGTCACCATATATCACTGCCCCAAATTCTAGCTGAGAATTAAACAACAGAATAAGCAAATTCAAGGCAAATGAAAGTTATAAGCTTAAATCACCCAAAACCCTTAAAACTAAAAACAGAAAAGCAACAGACAGAAATAGCTAAATGCCTTGAACAGCAATTAATAAAAATTTCATACTGGCCATCAAAAAATAAGATATATCTTTTTGTATCTTCATGAACATTAAAATGATAATGGGCACCTAAAAATTATCTAGTAGACTCTGGATAAATTTAAGGTTTCCTCATAGCAATCTCACTTCTGTTCTAGTGTGTCCTTTGGGGTTTACTTTGGGTCACTGGATCATGAAAGCTACAGCTGGCCTTGAAGGAAGTGAGAATTCATTGTCCAGGGTTCACAAGATTCAGGTTCACTGTATTAGATTTCAAGGTCGCACTTTTGGGTACAGAGTGAATACACCCGACATGGAGGAGGCAATTTACACAGGCTGTCTAGATGACCAAGGAGCACACTGGGGCAGATAATTCTGTCTTCTAATATTGAGTGTCCTCTCAACAATGAAAATAAAAATAAGACAAACTCCTTGGATTTTTGTCTATGCTTGTGACTAACTACAGTAAAACTTCATTTCCCACAATCTCTTGAAGCTAACTGTGGCCAGGAAGTTAAGACAAACAAGACAAAAAAATCTGCTATGAAGAATGCAATGTCATATAATTTCTTGGGTAAACTTCAGCTGTTTATAAGACTGATCTAAGTGTTTTCATTAGAAGGCTTTTTACTGAATAAACTCGTTACACAGTGACAGAGACCTAGACATTCTGTTCCTTGTCAGTCATGAATTATGCATACTTCAAGTGGGTGTCCTAGTAAGGGGAACAGGGAATGTTTCTGACATAAACTCAATGGCTGGTTCTTTGACCTCCCCCTGAGGGAGAGCAGCCTTGCTAGGCCACAGAGGCCACATTGCAGCCAGTCCTGAAGAGACCTGATAAGCTAGGGTCAGATGGAAGGGAGGAGAACCTCCCCTATCAGTGGACTTAGAGAAGGGCAGGGAGGAGATGAGGGGGGAGGATGGATTTGGGAGGGAATGAGGGAGGTGGCTACAGCTGGGATACAAAGTAAATAAACTGTAATTAATATAAATAAAATAAATAAATAAGTAAAATTATGCATACTTTTAAATAAAGTATGTGCAGTGAATTACCCTACTTGAGAATGGTCTCTATCACAGAGCAAAAGTTGGGGGAAAGATCCTAAAGGGAAAAAAAAAAAAAAACCACTTAGAAGACCAACAGATTTACATAAGAACAATGGAGAACAATGGTAAATCAACTCTGTGGTGGTTGAAATTTGAATTTGAACAAGAAAGCTTAATTAAGTAGTGAAGAGGGAGGGGGGACTTATGAAGGGAAAATGATGAGGTGGGGGTGGAAAGGAAACTTGATGTTGGGTGGGTTCCGGGGGTGGGGATGATCTGGAAGGAGTTGGAAGAGAGTGTATGATCAAAACATATATTGTGAAAATTTTTAAATAAAAGTTACAGAAAAATAAGAGTATGATATAAACTTGCACAGCTGGACTGAAAAAGTTGATACGGTTATGAAATAGGGAGCATTTAAGAAAGCAGTCGGGACGTTTTATCACATCTCATTTACTTGAGATGTCCAGAACAAGCCATCCCATAGAAATGATAAGTAAATTAGTGGTTTCCAGGGACCTGAGTGAGAGCATGATAATGGGCTAAAGGTTTCCTTTGGAGTGATGGAAATGTTCTGAAATTTCGAGTAGAGACCGCAAATGTTGTGGGTATTATGAAACAGTAAGATTGTCTTCTTAAAATGCAATTCCAGCATCAGTGTGGAAATCATGCCACAGGGAAGGGGGCAATTCTGGAGCTATGATAGCTGCATAGTTAATAGAAGTCTGGAGAACTGAATAGGAGCTACTGGCCATGAAGCAGGATGAAAGCATGGACTTTTTAAAGATCCATTCAGGAAGAAACATCTTGGAAACAATTCCCTAGAGCTGTCAAAATCCTTAGATGCTGAAGTTCCCTATATAAAAGTGTATAGCACTTGTATGTTCTGTGCACTAGCTAATTTGTGTTACATATCATGTGTAAATTAGGGCCAGTGTCAAATACAATGTAAATAACATGTGAATCATAATGTGGTATTGTATTTATAATATAAATAAAAATATTACACCTTCCACACAGGTGATTTCTGTTTAATAATTTGGCTAGTGGTTTGTGGGATTCTGAGGGGGGAGAGCTCATCAATATGAAAGACCAACTGTACAGTGGTTCAAACAGTTCTACCTACATTTCAGTCATGGTGCTTCATATATATTTTAGGGATGCTCACTTCTTTTGTTGTTTGGCATTAGATTCGACTAATTCCTCAAACAAAAAACATAAGAGATAAGGCATGTGCTTTTCTTTAAAATGATGGGGGCTGGCAAGATGGATCAGCAGGTAACAGCTTATAGCCAAGCTTGGAAACTTGAATTCAATTTCTATGTCCCACATGATAGGATCACTTTCTTCAAGTTGTTCTCTGGTCTCCACAAAGCATCCCGACAGATTACCCATAAACACGAACTAATTAAATGTGATAAAAACGAAATTTAAAAAAGTGGTTCAGAAATTATGCTTATCACTTTGGCTTTATTTCTAGTACTAGAGTAGGAGTCTTGCTGTGTACATAGGAAAAAGACATAGCGATTTTTGACTAATTAGCTCATAAGAACAATAAGCTGAAACTAATTAGACCCGCCTAGTTGCCAAGAATTGGACTTGTATCTGACGAGGATAGTAGGCAGCACCTGAGGGTCAGTTTTGAGCAACCACACTGATGTGATGATCATTGCACATTTGGGATCAACTTTTCTGTCTGCTCCATTATTCTTCCTCTTTCATGTCACTAAATGCTCAGCTTGCAACTGTTGCACACAATACACACAGCCATGGCTATAGCATTAGAACTCATTCACAAGCTAGTAGACCAGTACCGGCAGATAGGATTTTAAGGCTAAACCTTTTTCTTTCTTTTATCTTCTTTCTTTTTTTTTTTTTTTTTTTTTTTTGAGCTTTCAGTATAGAGAGGGGTGTGGACCTCAAATTTATACCATTATATTTCAGAGTTTGGTGGCATACAGGAAGTAATGAGCCAACAAGGAGGTTCGCTGAAGAACTCAAAACACTTTTCATATTGCATGACTCATAAATACGACTTAGAAACATGGAAAGACTTTGCTGGGTGTAATTGAAAATGCCATTATAAAAAAATCCAGGATGATATGGACATGTCTAAAATACAGATATAAACAGGTGAATATGTATATAGTATATTTACACATCCTTCATCTCACACATAAAGCATACATGCATACATATTCCTCATCTTACACATGAGGCATACAGTAAAGGCATACATACAATGATACCCTTAGACATGCAGAGGATGCAGAGTGCCTAAATGGTCTTTTTTTTTACAAACTTGTTTTATAAGAGATTGTTCTGACCATTGTTATTTTATTATTATTATTATTATTATTATTATTATTATTATGTTTTACAATTTATTCACTTTGTATCCAGTTATAGTCTCCTCCCTCATCTTCTCCGGGTCTTCCCTATTCTTCCCTATTCTCCTCCCTCCCTATTCTTTCCCCTATGAAATTTCCCTAGCCCACTGATAGGGGAGGTCCTCCTTCCCTGCTGTATGACCCTAGCCTATCAGGTCCCATCAGGACTGTCTGGATCCTCTTCCTCTGTGAGCTGGCTAGGTCACCCCACCAGAGAGAAGTGATCAAGGAGCAGGCAACAGAGTTTATGTCAGAGACTACCTTTTCTCCTCTTACTAGGGAAACCACATGGAGACTGAGCTGTCTATGGGTTACATCTGAGTAGGGGGTCTTGGGCTTCTCTATGTATGGTCTTTAGCTACTTTTGGCTTTGTTGGTCTCCTTGTGTGGCTCCTGTTCCCTCTGGGTCTCTTTATATCCCCGCTTCTTCCATAAGACTCCCTGCGCTCTGTCAAAAGTTTGGCTGTCTCTGCATCTGCTTCTATCCCTTGCTGGGTGAAGTTCTTTAAAGGACATCTGTGGTAGGCTCCGACCCTGTTTCCTCTCTTCTGCCACTTCTGGTGTCTATCCTGTTTTCTCTTCTGAATGAGAATTATTTTAGTATGTTTTAGTCTATTTTAGTATGTTTAGACTATATTATTTGGCTAATATCAAGAACTAAGTCTTCCAGGCAAGAAATGGTTGAGTCAGTACTGAGACAGAGGAAACACAATATAAACAGGGACGCTCTGATCCATGGTAACACTCCAGGACGTAGATCATATAAAAAGGTTTCAGACCTTATAAAAAAGGCTTGAAGGAGGTCTTACTGACAAAGTCCGGGGAGGTTTTTTATCTTTTTTTGTTTTTTCCATAAAGTGTTTCTCTGTGTAGCTTTGGCTGTCCTGGATTGCTTTGTAGACCAGGCTAACTTCGAACTTACATAGATTTGCCTGCCTCTTCCTCCCTGAATGCTGGGATTATAGGCATGAGCCACCATAACCAGCTATCTGGGAAGTTTTGAATAACTAGAAATGATTTTTCTTCTAAGTAAAATAACAATTCCTGAAGCATAACTAAATATAATATATAATATTATATAATTATAATATATAATATAAAAGTATTTGAATAGATACACATACAATCTAAAGGAAAGGGATTACTTCCATGCAAGCTAATAAATCTGAAGCAAATGATGGGATTAGAAGATCCCATTTGAAAATCATGATGATGTTTGATTCAGGTAATAGCTCGACTAAACTTTGGCAGATTAATGAGAAACCAATATTAACATTATCACTGAGTAACTTCTCATTGGATACATGTTTTGGATTAGTCTTAAATAACATACTTACTATTGTCTTATTGGGAAAGCTGATTTATCAATGAAATGATAAAATTAATGATGGCGCTAGTAAACCTCCCGTGTCTTCTGATGGGATTCCCTTAAGAGAGCTCCACATCACCTCTGTGGCTCTGCAGGCACGTGTGTGAATGTGTGAATTACCCTTGGTTCTGGTAATAATGAAATCATGTGACAAGCAGAGCGTGCCTCACTTTCATTTGAATGAGGATTACGTTTAACCATCACACATCATTTTGCATAAATATTCAGGTTAAAGCAGTTGCAGAGCTGTTTGTGAAATTGCTCATTTGTTGTGTGGTTCCACCTATTTGAGTAGTTAATTTAGTAAATTTAATGATGCTTTACGTGAAATGATTCTAGTTAATGATTATTGATTTCAACCTCAAGAAGAGGGAAACGAAATTGATTCTGATGCAATTACAACTTAAAACACGTATATAGAGTGGATGCAAATGGGAAATTATTAAAGATAATGACTAATTAAAAATGATCTAAAATTAGGCCCAGGTTGCAGGGAAGCAGGTTATTGCTGTGAGAGTAATTAAAGGAAAAATAAGAGATGACCGACCGAAGTTATTTTCTTTTCACTACTGGGGTGAAATAACCACACAAGCATTACATGGCCCCAAGGGTGGATGCTGTTAAGAATTTTTTGCTTTGAGGATGAAGCTACAATAGATATCCAATGTCCTTGAAGTTTGAAATTGTAATTCCATGCCATCTACAATTCTCTCTCCTACGGCTTATTTTTCGTATAATCATATATTTAATATAAAATTATTTTGTTATCTATGAGCTGTTGTCATGTTTCCATAAAATGGTTTGTCTTTCAGGTTGTGTTGTTAAACAGTTGAGACTGTACTATTAGGAACCATGATTATTTCAGTGTGGACTACATAACATAGACAAATTGGATATATTACTTTATATATTATAATCATTTCACATGTAATATTGTAAATTATAACTTACTACAATGCTTATTTAATATTTAATATGCTTTAAAATATAACAGTATATATTATACTATAAAAATATATCATAGAATTTGCCACCCTACATAATTTGATACCCATCCCTACATAATTTGAATTTTCCTGATGACAAATGATATTGAACATTTCCTTAAGTGATTCTTGGCCATTTTGAATTTCTTTGTTGACAACTTTCTGTTTGGTTGGGTTATTTGGTTGGTTGGTGCTTAATTTCTTGAGTTCTTTATGTATTTTAGATATTAGCTGGTTGTCGAATGTAGGATTGCTGAAGATATTTTCTTAATCTGTAGACTACCATTTCATTCTATTGACAGTGTCCTTTGCTTTACAGAAGCTGTTCATTTTCAAGAGGTTCCACTTATTAATTGTTGATTTAGCTCCTGAACTATTGGTGTTCTGTTTAGGAAGTTGTCCTCTGTGCCAATGAGTTCAAGGCTCTTACGCATTTTTCTCCTCTAGAAGATTTAGTGTATCTGGTTTTATGTTGAGGTCTTTAATTCACTTGGACTTGAGTTTTGTGCAGCGTGATGAATATGTATCTATTTGCATTCTTCTACATGCAGACCTCCAGTTAGACCAGCACTGTTTGTTGAAGATACTGTCTTTCTTTTATTGTATGGTTTTGGCTCATTTGTTAAAAAGCAAGTGTCCTAAGTATGTGGGTTTATTTCTGGGTCTTCTATTCCACTCCATGCATCCTTCAGCCTGTTTCTCTGCTAGTACGATGCAGTTTTTATTACTATTGTTCTGTAGTATAGATGGAGATACCTTCAAAAGTCTTTTGTTAGTACATAGAATTCTTTTGGCTATTCTGTTTTTGTTTGTTTGTTTGTTTGTTTTTCCCTGTAAAGGTTAGAATGTTTCTATCTAGGTCTGTAAGAATTGTGACAAAATTTTGATGGGGTTTTTATTGAATATGTAGATTTTCATATTTTTGTATATATTTTAAATAAATTCACCTCTGTTCAGTCCACTTAAGCATCTCCCTTACCTCCCCAAGTGTTCTCTCCAATTTTCATATGTTATTTGTTTTAATTCACTGAGTTCACTTAGTGCTACTAGTATGTACATGGCTGTGTGGGCAAACAAGTTTTTAAGTTAGAAAATTAGAAAACCATCTCTACTTTGTGGTAATTATGTTCAAGAATAAGATATTTTAAATTAAAGTAAAATAGGTTATTAAGTACTTGCAAAATGAGATATAAAATTGATCTCATAAGAAGGAGCAGATGGTAATAGAACAATCTTAAGACATGTTAGAAAATAGACCTAGCACTGATCAAAATTACAGCACGCTGGCTGTGTGATGGCTCCTGGAAAGTAATTTTTTTTTTTTTTTACTTTTCTGTAAAACAGTATTCCGTATGTTAAGGGAGTCAGAGAAGTTTACTTTTGGGTTATCATGATTCTTATAGAGAATAAAAGAAATCAGACATTGCATACATAACCTTCAGAAACTTTGAAGGTAGGGACAAGAAGAGCAAGGGTTCAAGATACCATCCTCAGAGACCAATAAAAGAATCCTAGACTATAAGAAAACCTGGACTGAAAACACACACACACACACACACACACACACACACATACATACATACATAAGTAAGTAAGTAAATAAATAAATGTAATGAAATATTTAAATTTTACATTTAATTTTTTCTAGAACCTATGACAGTTTTATTGCTTATATATAACCAATATTCATATGTGAGCATACATTTCTGTATCTATACAGAAGTTTAAATAAGGTCTGCATCACATTCCCTTTGTTGGATTAATACCAAATTTGGAGGAATTCCTGGCAATTAACATTTACTTGATTTCCACATAATGCTATATGAATAAAATGTTTTACCCTATTTAGTTATATGATGCATGCTACAAAATTTCTCTTATAAATGCATCAAGGTTCATTTTTTTTTCTTTTTTAGTATTAATTACAGTTTATTTACTTTGTATCCCAGCTGTAGCCCCTTCTCTCATTCCCTGTCTTATCTGCTCCCGTGCCGCTCTCCAAGTCCACTGACAGGGGAGGTCCTCCTTCCCTTCCATCTGACCCTAGCCTACCGGGTCTCATCAGGACTGGATGCATTGCCTTCCTCTGTGGCCTGGTAAGGCTGCTTCCCCATCAGGGGAGGGTGATCAAAGAGCCAGCCACTGAGTTCATGTCAGAGACAGACCTTGTCCCTCTTACTAGGGAATCCACTTGGACACTTAGCTGCCATGGGCTACTAAGTGTCTGCCCCTCCTAGACACTTAGCTGCCATGGGCGTCTGCCCCTCCTAGATGTTTCCTCCAGCTCCTGAGAAGGCTTGTGTGTGTGTGTGTGTGTGTGTGTGTGTGTGTGCACGCTGTCAGAGATCAAGGGTCTTAGCATCTCTGCGCACACTTAAAGGGCCAGGGCTATGATCAAGGAGACCTAAAGAGCTGTACAAGGCTTAGGGACAGAGACCATCTATTCCTTTATTTTCAGATTTGGATGTTCATTCAGTCTGGGCTAGGCTCTGTGCTGACCACGGGATATCTGGATGGCTACAAGTTCTTGTCCTCACAGAGCTCAGATGAGGAGGCCGTTGGGGACAGAAGACAAATTAAACAGACACCATAGCAAAGCACCCTGGCTATGAGGAAGACCAGCTGAGGCTCTCCACCACCAGAATTCCGCCACCAGGGGTTGTAGGTTACCTCCATGAATGGTCCTTGGTTGGAGTATCAGTTTCAGAAAAGACCCTGAACCCAGATACCTTGGTTCTGTTGTTCTCCTTGTAGAGCTCCTGTTCCCTCCAGGTCTTTCTATCTCCCCCGTCTTTAATAAGATTCCCTGCACTCTGCCCAAAGATTGGCTATGGATCTCAGCATCTGCTTTGATACCCTGCTGGGTAGAGTCTTTCAGAGGCCCTCTGTGGTAGGCTCTTGTCCCGTTCCCTGTTTTCTCCCTCTTCCAATATCAAACTCATTTGCCTTTCTGAATAAGGATTCATCCTCTTACAAAGGTCTTCCTTCTTGCTTAGCTTCTTTAGGTGTATAGATTTTAATATGTTTATTCTATATTATATGTGTAAAATACAGTTATAAGTGAGTATATACCATGTGTGCCTTTCTGCTTCTGGGAAACCTTACTCAGGATAATCTTTTCTAGATTCCACCATTTACCTACAAATTTCATGATTTCCTTGTTTTTTGTGTTTTATTTTAAATTTTTATTAATTACACTTTATTCACTTTGTATCCCTCCATAAACCCCTCACTTCTCCCCTCCCAATCCCATCTTCCCTCCCCTTTCTCCACTCATGCCCCTCTCCAAGTCCACTGATAGAGGAGGTCTTCCTCTCCTTCCTTCTGATCATAGTCTATCAGATTTCATCAGGAGTGGCTGCATTGTCTTCCTCTGTGGCCTGGTAAGGCTGCTCCCCCCTCAGGGGGAAGTGATCAAAGAGCAGGCCAATCAGTTCATGTCAGAGGCAGTACGTGTTCCCATTACTATGGAATCCACTTGGACACTGAACTGCCATGGGCTACATCTGTGCAAGGGTTCTATGTTATTGCCATGTATGGTACTTGGTTGGAGTATGAGTCTCAGGAAAGACCCCTGTGCTCACATTTTTTGGTTTGAATAGAAGAACCAGAAAAAAACCCAAACACTTATAGAGAGCTGATTTTTTACAAAGATGCCAAAACCATATGTTGGAAAAAAAGATAGCATCTTCAACAAATGGTGCTGGTCTAACTGGATGTCTACATGTAGAAAAATGCAAATAGATCCATACTTATCACCTTGAACAAAACTAAAGTCCGAGTGGATCAAAGACCTCAACATAAAACCAGACACATTAAAAAGGTTAGGAGAAAAAGCGGGGAAGAGCCTTGAACTCATTGGTACAGGAGACAACTTCCTGAACAGAACACCAACAGCACAGGCTCTAAAAGCAACAATCAATAAATGGGACTTCATGAAAGTGAAAAGCTTCTGTAAAACAAAGGTCACTGTCATCAAAACAAAAAAATGTCTACAGATTGAAAAAGAATCTTCACCAACCCTCTATCTGACAGAGGGCTAATATCCAGTATATATAAAGAACTAAAGAAGTTGAAAAGCAGCAAATCAAGTAATCCAATTCAAAAATGGGGTACAGAACTAAACAGAGAATTCTCTCTAGAGGAATATAGAATGGCAGAGAAACACTTAAAGAAATGCTCATGCTCATTAGCCATAAGGGAAATGCAAATCAAAACGACCCTGAGATTTCACCTTACACCCATCAGAATGGCCAAGATCAAAAACTCAAGTGACAACACATGCTGGAGAGGTTGTAGAGAAAGGGGAACCCTCCTCAACTGCTGGTGGGAATGTAAACTCTGGAAATCAATCTGGTGCTTTCTCAAACAACTAGGAATAGTGCTTCCTCAAGATCCAGCTATACCACTCCTAGGCATATATCCAAAAGATGCTCAAATACACAACAAGGACATTCTTTCAACCGTGTTTGTAGCAGCTTTATTTGTAATAGCCTGAAGCTGGAAACAACCCAGAAGTCCCTCAAATGAAGAAAGATACAGAAATTGTGGTACATCTACACAATGGAATATTACTCAGCAATGAAAAACAAGGAAATCATGAAATTTGCAGGTAAATGGTGAGAACTGGAAAGGATCATCCTGAGAGAGGTATCCCAGAAGCAGAAAGACACATGCTATATACTCACTCATATAGACGTATAATATAGGATAAACCTACTAAAATATTTACTCCTAAAGAAAGTAATCAAGAGGAACGACTCTTGCTAAAATGCTCAATTCCTATCCAGAAAGGCAAAGAGGATGGATCTCAGAAGAAGAAGAAAACAGGAAACAAGTAGGGAACCTGCCACGGAGGGCCTCTGAAAGGCTCTGCTGTGCAGACTATCAAAGCAGATGCTGAGACTTATGGCCAACTATTGGGCAGAGTGCATGAAATCTTATGAAAGAAGTGGGAAATAGTAAGATCTGGAGAGGACAGGAACCCCACAAGGAGAGAAACAGAACCAAAAAATATGAGCACAGGGGTCTTTCCTGAGATTCATACTGCAACCAAGTACCATGCATAGAGATTTCCTTGTTTTTAATTGCTGAGTAATATTCCATTGTGAAAATGTACCACAATTTCTGAATTTCTGTATCCATCCCTCTGTTGAGGGGCATCTGGGTTTTTTCCAGGTTCTGGCTATGAGAAATAAGCTGATATGAACATGGTTGAACAAATGTCCTTGTTGTGTATTTGAGCATCTTTTGGATATATGCCTAGGACTGGCATAGCTGGATCTTGAGGAAGCACTGTTCCTAATTGTCTTAGGAAGTGCCAGATTGATTTCCAGAGTGGTTGTACAAGTTTACATTCCCACCAGCAATCGAGTAGGGTTACTCTTTCTCCTCATCCTCTCCAGCATGTGTTGTCACTTGAGTTTTTGATTTTTACCATTCTGAGGGGTATAAGGTGAAATCTCATGGTTGTTTTGATTTGCATCTCCCTGATGACTAAGGACATTAAACATTTCTTTAAGTGTTTCTTTAAGTGTTTCATTCTAAATTCATCTATAGAGAATTCTCTGTTTAGCTCTGTACCCCATTTTTTAATTGGATTACTTGATTTGTTGCTTTTTAACTTCTTTAGTTCTGTATGTTTAAAAGTTAAGAAAGCAATAAATGAGAGGTATCTGATTCACAGTATGGGTTCAATAAATGACAGCATATGCATTCACTGTTGCTGTTTCTAATATTTTAAATTGATGAAAATCTCAAAGATGAGAATTTCTTCACATTTGAACAATATTCTATATATACAGTATCTAAATCACTATTTCAAGTGTCCAGCAGGATATAGCTAAGTTCAGAGCTCACTGATCACGACATAGACATTTCGTAGATCAATACTAAGTGTGTCTAAACTCTTGACACCGCAACACAATGCTATCCACAAGTCCTCACACACAGCAGTGGCATAGTTTCACAGAAAAAGGCAATAAAAATCTCTCCATGTTTTAAGTGAGCTTACAGTGCTGTTTGGTTCACGTTTATAGCTATCCCTGGCTACATGCTAGTTATGATGGACCGCTGATTGGACATTCCTGAAAATAAAATGTTAACTCATACGAACTGTAAAATCTGGGGAAATGCTTCACAAATACACAAGAAAATGCTGATATCATTTACATAAGAACTAAGCTTTAGTGATAGGGCCAGCATTCTCAACTTGAACCTGACCTCTTAGCAACTATGTAATCAAAATGTAGATTTCTCACTCCCTACCTTTTTCTTACCATTGGAAAAACATTTTTTAATCTATCTGAGTTTTCCATGCTACATTTTGTCATCATAAATGGAAAGATATTATGGGAATTTGTTAAATGCATTGCTGAAACCCAGTAAATTTTGCCTTACAGGTTTTTAAAACTTTGCATTTCGAAGCATCTAGGTTTTAAAAATACGAAAGCTTAGCTTAATGTTTATCATTGTTTTATTTGCATAGTTCTAATTCTTATAAATATTCCTATATTCTTCTTAAAATGTGTTTCTGTCTTAAAAACTGTGAATATATGATTTATCTTATTTATTGTTTTTTCATTGAAGCAGAATTATATAAATTTCCCCCTTCTTTTCTTCCTTCTAGCCCTTTTCAGCTCCTGTTTCTGAACTCTACCTTACTCATCCTCAACCCTGAAATGATAACATCTGTTTCTTTTATTATACGTGTCATGTGGAAAGGGCAAAATTTCATGGAGTCTCATCCCAAGACAAATTATTGTCTGCTGCTAGAAGGAGAATTAGCATCTCCCAGGAATGATCCCCTCATTGGTTGTCCAGTGCAAAGTGGTCAGCAATCTTTTCATTAATTCTACTTCTTTTTTTTGGGAATAGAAAGGAGATAATCTGAATATTACTCTCCAAAGTCCTTTTCTCTTTAACTAGTAAATATGGATGACACTATCTAATAATAAGATTATACTAACAATGTCTTTAAACATATCTTTCAAATTTTTATTGTTTGAGAATTTTATATAACATGCTTTGAACAAATCTACACCAAATTCCCTTCCTTCCAATTTCTCCCCTATCTTCCTAACTCTCTACTCCCACTATCATGCAATCTTTTTCTTTTTTTTTTTTTCCTTTAGACACAGTCTACAAATGATGCCTGTATGTGCATAGGTACATGATGACCTACTGGAGTGTATGTGGCCTTTCAGGGTGTCATTTCTGTAGATTCTGACTCAGTTCCTACTGCCGCCTTGAATTGTCAATTGCTCTTCAACTAGAGGTGGGACTTCATGAGCCCTCCTTCATCCATGCTGGGATTTGGACTGTTTTGATATGTCTGTTTGTAAATATATACACATTTTTTATTGATGGTAGCAGAGGCCAGAACAAAGTGTCTGATTCCTTCCAGACAATGGGCACTAAACTCCAGCCCTTGGCAAGAGAAGGAAGTGTTCTCAACCACTAAGTGATCCCCCAGTCTCACAGATATTTAAAAACCCAAGCACTGAACATAAGGATTGAGTCCAAACCAAACCTGTGCCCAGTACCCAGTCTTATGTGAATTTTAACCACAGCAAGTCAACCTATTTTATTTTGCACTCCTCATAATTAGTAGCTTGCTACATACAGTGACAAGGCTCAATAAATATTTGCAGATTTGAGCATCCAGAGGAGTTTCTTCATTGCATGAGTTACAATCATCTCCAAATCTGAAGATTAACATATGCCTTTTGGACAAAAATGGAAGTCCTTCATATATAGCTGAAAACTATATCCACCAATGGTATTCTGGAAGTATAATAAAAAAAATAATTAGACAATGTGATTTTTTCCCCCTGTATGCTTAGTCCCACTAAATTACCCTATTTAGAAGAAGCATAAATGAAAAATTCATTAGTAGCAAACTAATCCATATTGAAGCAAATCCTTTCAATTTATTTTAGTTTTCTAATAGAATGAATGAATGCTATTTCTAGCATAAGCAAAATTAGATTCCAGAAATAAATTTTAAATAATAGAGTCATTTAGAAAGATTAAAAGAACCTTTGCCTAAATGAAAGAACAGTTTTAAATGGATTTGTGAATTTGATCTCCGGTGTTTTCAACATATAAATGTTTTAAATATCTGAGAATTCTGAATATCTAGCCTTTATCTCTAAAAAGGTGTCAATTATTTTAAAGCTACCTTCAGGATGTATAGATTTGAATTTCAATGATGTCGTGTTCCTGTTTCCAGATAGGAAATTCCTGAGTTTCTAAAGTGGCTCAGAAGAGGTCAAGGTCTGCTTTGTAGAGACCTAGCAGGTGTGTCTTGCTCTGCAGCTGTGTACTCATTTTAACTGAGCTGACCACATTTGTTTCTCTTATTGTTCAAAAATAAGCCACTTTCTATGGAAGGAAATCTTCCATCGGAAACCACTTGCACATAAATGGCCTTGCCTCAGAACTGTAAGGCTCTAAGTGACAACTGAAAGAGTGTATGTAACTTGAAATTGTCCTAATGAAAAGGTAGAGAGAAAGCAAACTCTTCTAGTATGTTAAGCTCCATCTACAACTCTGGCGTGCAACTCAAGACCTCCTTCTAAATAGCCATTCCTTCTAATTAATTACTAGGTAAATCACTCATGTCTCTCACATCTCTTAGAAGTATAAGCATCCTTACTTGTAGATGAGTTTTCACTGCGGTTACACTGATTCAGTCTTCCTCACAATTTGTCTGCGCTAACACGGAAGATGAGCAAGTCCTAGACACGTACTATGTAGAAAAAGGCCCACCATCAACAGTTTTGTGTTGCGTGAGTAATAATTTGCTAGGAAGGAAGAACTCATGCCCAGCTTCCCTAACACTACATAATGATGATAATAAACAAGGAAGAAAGATGAAAGTTTTGGATGTGAGGAAAATGTCATGGCACAGTCTATTGTGGTAGTTTCAAGGTTCCATACTGATCCACGTCCAAGCTCATGGGACTATACAGTGTTCAATATGTGTGATGGTTAATGCTGATTGTTAATGCTGATTGGCTGGATCTAGGAATCACCTAGGAGACAAGTTTGAACATGTGTGTGAAGGGCTGTCTAGACTGGGTCAGTGGAAGTGGAGAGACCTACTCTAAATGTAGCACATTCCATACACAAGAGTCCAGACCACCTAAAAGGGAGAAAGCATTTATCATCTCTGCTTCCTGAATGTAGAAACTTAGGAATGATGAGAACTGAATTAACTGAATGGTTAATGCATATTCAATGTAACCAGCTGCATTATGGTCCTGCCACATCATGCCTTCTGCATCATGATGAAATGAATGGCACATTCAAAGTGTGAGCCAAAAATAAACCCTTTCTTCTTTAGGTTGCTTTTGTTAGGTATTTTGTCAAAGAACCATACAAGAAAGGTATCTCATATAACATGTTAAGGATTATGTTAAAAAGTGTTCGAAATAGAATAAAATGTTCTCGTAGAGATGGATTTCCTTTTTTCCTTTTTTTTTTTTTTTTGAGAAAGACAAACATGGCATTTATTCACTTATAAGTGGACATTAGGTCATAAAGTACAGGACAGCCATGCTACAATCCACAGACCTGAAGAAGCTACGTAACAAAGAGGACCCAAGGGGGCATACTTCATTCTCACTAAGAAGGGAGTTAGACATCAAGGGTGGAGGGAGGGAGGGAGGGGAGTGGGTAGAGTGGAGAAGGAATGGGAGCAGGAGGGACAAGATGAGGGAGGGTGGAGGGAGAGAGTACTGGGAGAGACAACTGGATTGAGGGGGGGCATCTCTGGGATGAGCTAAAAATGTAGGAGAATGGAAACTTTAAAAATCTGTGAGGGTGACCCTAGCTAAGACTCCTGACAGTGTGGGAGATGGAAAGTGACCCAGCCATCTACAACTAGGCAGGACTTCTAATTGAGGGAAGGAGGGACTGGGAGGGAATGAGGGATCGGGACATGGCTGGGATACAGAGTTAATAAAATGTAACTGATAAAAAAAATTTAAAAAAAAAGGAAATTAACACACACACACACACAAAAAAAAAAAACAAAAAAAAAACAAACAAAAAAAAACAGTGGAAGGGGTGGGTTTGGGTTTTAAGCTGGGCCAGTCAGTGGTTAGCCTTTCCCTCAAATTCTGCTCCATATCTTTTTGTTATTAGTAACATTTTATTAGCTCTGTATCCCAGCTGCAGAAATGGATTCCTAAATGGAATACATTTCAAAACTATGAAACGTTTCCCATGTGCAAGAAGATGTGAACACCGTAAGATGTTTTGACATCCACATTATTTTCCCATCTTTTAAAAAGCAAGCCAACTTTTATAAGAACCACACCTCACAAACATGCTTCATTCTTTGCCAGCTTATTCAAAATAAGGCATGGTTTTCAATGGGGCTAAAAGGCACAGGCAGAACAAAGAACATGAGCCTTGGAAAGCTGTGGTAGCTCTCCTGTGGAGCAGCTTTGTCAGTTAAAAACACTCTTTGCTGTGCCTTGCAAGATTCCTTCTTGCTGCCAGGATTTCATGACACCTACATGATTCATTAAACTTTATATTCTAGTGAAAGACCAAAGATAAGCAGCGATTGTTATGTAGAGTAGGCGCAGTATAGCGGTAAGTTCCCTGAGGGGATAGCTACCTCCACTGCATTCTTTCCCGCCTTCCGGTTCCGGGTGGGTACGTGACCCTGCTCACAATCTGCCTTCCCGCCTTCCCTGTTCTGGGTACGTGACTTAACTACGGCTTTGTTCAAACCACCCAATCAGAACCCTGTAACTGCTTCTCGCTTCTGTAACCGCGCCTCCTGCTCCCGAGCCCTATAAAACCCGTCACCCTAACCGAGAGGCGCGCAAGTCCTCCGATAGGCTTGGTCGCCCCGGGTACCCGTGTATCAAAATAAACCTCTTGCGGCTTGCATCCGAAGGCTGGTCTCGCTGTTCCTTGGGAAGCGGGGTCTCCCCGTCTAGATAGGCTCATGGGAGTCTTTCATTTGGAGGTTCCACAGAGATCTGAGACCCCTGCCCAGGGACCACCGACCCAGCGTCGGGAGGTAAGATCTGCCGGCTTTTTGTTCTGTGAGTCTTGTGTATCGTTGTGTTAAACGGTCTGTCTTTGTGTGAGTTCGTTTCCAGGGGGTTTGAGTCCCCCTGTGGTCTGGACTTGGCCAGGTCATCTGTATCAGACGGAAACTAGAAGGAGCCGACGGGCTCGTACTTCTATTCCGTGCCTCCTGGGAGACGTCTCAGGAGTGCCTGGTAAGGGTAACCCTTCTTGGGTTCCCTCCTGTCTGGAAACACGAGCCGAGTGGGACTCTTTGGGGCGACGCCCCTGAGAGAAGGCTACGTGCTTCATCTGGGAGACGGAGGAACCGGACCTCCGACAAGGTCTCCATCTGAATGTTTGTGTTCGCTTTGGCGCCGATCTCGTACCGCGCGGTTTGTGTTGTCTGCTGTCTGCTTGATTTTTGTCATAAGTGTAGTGAGTGTTGTTTGTCTGTCTACCTTTTGTTTTCTGTTCTGAAAGGCCTCACGAAATTTGTTTAAAATGTGTGCCTATGCGCCTTATTAGATCCATAAGCGCACATTGTATAGGCTGCCACGTGGTCTAAAGTGTCTCGCCGCCATCTTGACTTCACCATGTGATTTTATAATGTAACCGCCATCTTGGTATGGATAAAAAAAAAGAAAAAGAAAAACCTTGGTCAAATAATTCTCATTTCCTTCTAGGTTAAAAGGATAGCTTATTTTAAATTGGTATTGGTTTTAAAAATTAAATTGCTTGCACTGGTAAATTCTGGTTTTAAAATCTGGTTTTAATCTTAAAGATTATGTTTATGCCTTGTGACTTCTACAAAAGGGGTACTTTGTTTTAATATTGCAAAAACGGGTTTTAAAAAATTGTTTAAAGTTTATCAGACATTTGGGTATGACAATGACTGAGAAAATTGCAGTTTTTGAAATGTATCTTATGGAGAGCTGTTTGTTTGATAAGCTGCTTTGTTTATAAAAAACATGTTTACACCCTGTTCTTTATCTTGAGACAAAGAAAAGGGGAAGTTTCACCAAGTTCCTTAAAACTTGTTCTAAGTTCCTTAGAGTTTGGTTGTCACCTTTATGTTATCAGATGCAGGAAGGTTATTTTAAAAAAAAATTTGGCAATTTCAGAACTCCTCTTTATAGTAATGTAACTTGCTTTTGCTTTGCCTATAAAAAGCAAATCGTATGTAGACTCTGGGCTTCAGCAGGATCATGTCAGAATGGGAAGGATTTTAGTGAGAGTTTTTATGTTGTCTGAAAAGCAAGAAAGAGAGCAAAAAAGTAAGCATGTCTGGTTAAGCCAGAAAAGAAAAGCTAGAAATCTGAATGTATATAGCATGTCGCAGAAGGTTAGTGGATGTGTTATAAAAAAGCCAGAGAGTTAATATGATTTAAAGAAAAACTGTATTTTAAAATGTTATACTTCATTTAAAAGGCTGGTGATTCCTCATTACAAAATGTTTTTTTATGCTCTTTTAAGGAAAAAAATTCTAGCTGATAGGTTTGGTATGGCTAAAATAATTACAGTTTAAAATTGTTCTGTTTCTTGAATACATTCAAGAAAACACAGGAAATAAATAACCTCACTTCAGTAAAACAAAAAGCAACCAAGCACACAACCTGATGAGCACAGCCAACATCAAAATCAAAAGATCTAACAACCACTGGTCATTAATCTCTCTCAACATCAATGGACTCAACTCTCCAATAAAAAGACACAGATTAACAGAATGGATACGTAAACAAAACCCAGCAATCTGTTGCATACAAGAAACACACCTAAGACACAAAGATAGACATTACCTGAGGGTAAAGGGTTGGAAGACGACTTTCCAAGCAAACGGACCCAAGAAGCAAGCAGGAGTAGCCATTCTAATATCTGATAAAATAGACTTTCAACCAAAATTAATCAAAAGAGATGGGGAAGGACACTTCATACTCATCAAGGGAAAATTCCACCAGGAAGACATCACAATCCTGAACATCTATGCCCCAAATACAAGGGCACCCACATTTGTGAAAGAAACATTGATAAAATTTAAAGCACATATAGATCCACACACATTAATAGTGGGAGACTTCAACACCCCACTCTCAACAAAGGACAGGTCAACCAAACAGAAATTAAACAAAGAAACAATGTCTCTGACAGAGGTCATGAATCAAATGGACCTAACAGACATTTACAGAACTTTACACCCAAACACAAAAGAATTTACCTTCTTCTCAGCACCTCATGGAACCTTCTCCAAAATAGACCACATAGTGGGTCACAAAGCGAGCCTCAACAGATACAAGAAGATTGAAATAATCCCATGTATCTTGTCTGATCACCATGGAATAAAGCTGGACCTCAACAATAACAGAAATAACAAAAAGCCTACACACACATGGAAACTGAACAACTTGTTACTAAATGACAGCTGGGTCAGGGAAGAAATAAAGAAAGAAATTAAAGTCTTTCTAGAAATCAATGAAAATGAAGACACAACATACCCAAACTTGTGGGACACAATGAAAGCAGTGCTAAGAGGAAAGTTCATAGCACTAAGTGCCTTCAAGAAGAAATTCGAGACAGCTCATTCAAGCACCCTAATGGCTCAATTAAAAACCCTAGAAAAAGAAGAAGCAGACACACCAAGAAGGAGTAGACGGCTGGAAATAATCAAACTCAGGGCTGAAATCAATCAATTGGAAACAAATAAAACAATTCAAAGAATCAATGAAACCAAGAGCTGGTTCTTTGAGAAAATCAACAAGATCGACAAACCCTTAGCCAGGCTAACTAAAAGGCAGAGAGACACCACCCAAATCAACAAAATCAGAAATGAAAAGGGGGATATAACTACAGACACTGAGGAAATCCAAACAATCATTAGGACTTACTTCAAAAGTCTATATGCCACAAAATTTGAAAATCTAAATGAAATGGACAATTTTCTTGATTGATTTGACTTACCAAAGCTGAACCAGGACCAGGTAAATCAACTAAATAGACCTATATCCCCCAAAGAAATAGAAGCGGTCATCAAAAGTCTCCCATCCAAAAAAAGCCCAGGACCAGATGGCTTCAGCGCAGAATTCTACCAGACCTTCAAAGAAGAGCTAACACCAATTCTCTTCAAACTATTCCACAAAATAGAAACAGAAGGAATATTACCAAATTCATTCTATGAAGCCACAGTCACCTTGGTACCTAAACCTCACAAAGACTCAACAAAGAAAGAGAATTTCCGGCCAATCTCCCTTATGAACATTGATGCAAAAATACTTAATAAAATACTTGCAAACCGAATCCAAGAACACATCAAAGATATTATCCACTATGACCAAGTAGGCTTCATCCCAGGTATGCAGGGGTGGTTCAATATACGGAAATCCATCAATGTGATCCACCATATTAACAAACTGAAAGAAAAAAACCACATGATAATCTCCCTAGATGCTGAAAAAGCCTTTGACAAAATCCAACATCCATTCTTGTTCAAAGTATTGGAGAGATCAGGGATACAAGGCACATATCTAAACATAGTAAAGACGATATACAGCAAGCCTATAGCCAACATCAAACTGAATGGAGAGAAACTTAAAGCAATCCCACTGAAATCAGGGACAAGACAAGGCTGCCCACTCTCTCCATATCTCTTCAACATAGTGTTGGAAGTCCTTGCTAGAGCAATAAGACAGTTGAAGGAGATCAAGGGGATACAAATTGGAAAGGAAGAAGTCAAATTATCACTATTTGCAGATGATATGATAGTATACGTGAGTGACCCCAAAAACTCTACCAGGGAACTCCTACAGCTGATAAACACCTTCAGCAAAGTGGCAGGATACAAAATTAACTCAAAAAAATCAGTAGCCCTCCTGTATACAAAAGACAAAAGGGCTGAGAAAGAAATTAAGGAAACAACACCCTTCACAATAGCCACAAATGACATAAGGTACCTCGGAGTAACCCTAACCAAGGAAGTCAAAGACTTGTATGAAAAAAATTTCAAATCTCTGAAGAAAGAATTAGAAGAAGATATGAGAAGATGGAAAGATCTCCCATGCTCATGGCTTGGTAGGATTAACATAGTAAAAATGGCCATCTTACCAAAAGCAATCTACAGATTCAATGCAATGCCCATCAAATTACCAACACAATTCTTTACAGACCTGGAAAGGAAAATTCTCAACTTCATATGGAATAACAAGAAACCCAGAATTGCTAAAACAATCCTCTACAATAAAAGATCTTCTGGAGGTATCTCCATCCCTGATCTTAAGTTGTACTATAGAGCAACAGTTTTAAAAACTGCATGGTACTGGCATAGAAACAGAATGGTGGATCAATGGAACCGAACAGAGGACCCAGAAATAAACCCACACACTTATGGACACCTGATCTTTGACAAAGACGCCAAAACCATACAATGGAAAAAAGATAGCATCTTCAACAAATGGTGCTGGTCTAACTGGATGTCTACATGTAGAAAAATGAAAATAGATCCATACTTGTCACCCTGCACAAAACTGAAGTCCAAGTGGATCAAAGACCTCAACATAAAACCAGACACATTAAATCGGCTTGAAAAAAAAGTGGGAAATACCCTAGAACTCATTGGTACAGGGGGAAACTTCCTGAACAGAACACCAACAGCACAGGCTCTAAGAGCAACAACCAATAAATGGGACCTCATGAAACTGAAAAGCTTCTGTAAAGCAAAGGACACCGTCATCAAAACAAAGCGACCACCTACAGATTGGGAAAGAATCTTCACCAACCCTTTATCTGACAGAGGACTCATATCCAGTATATATAAAGAACTAAAGAAGCTGAAAAGCAGCAAACCAAGTAATCCACTTAAAAA